>NC_134704.1:67471120-67494620 GCF_043290135.1 Rhipicephalus microplus
AATCGCTAAGCATTTAACTATTTTTCTAGAAAACAACAATCTTCTGTCCCCCCATCAACATGGCTTCCGGAAAGGTTTATCAACAATCACGCAGCTAACCGAGGTTGTCCACGACCTTGCACTCAGTATAAACCACCGTGGCCAAACTGACGTAATTCTACTTGATTTAGCAAAAGCGTTCGATCGAGTGTGTCATACTAAACTGATTTCGAAATTGCAGAACATTATTGGGGATGGGGAAATTACGAACTGGGTAAGAGACTTTTTTATAAACCGGTCACAGTTCGTGGTTTTCGAAGGAGTATCGTCGTGGACGGCCCCAGTTAAGTCAGGTGTTCCCCAAGGCTCCGTCCTAGGGCCATTATTATTTCTAATTTACATAAATGACATCACTGATAACATAGACTGCAAAATTAAACTTTTCGCAGACGACTGCATTATTTATAGAGCAATTAACAGTTCGGATGACCATTTATCTTTAAATAATTCATTGAGTAAGATTGCTCACTGGTGTGAGCAGTGGCAAATGTTAATTAACCTAACAAAAACAGTTTGCATGACGGTAACCAGGAAAAAAGAAAGCTCCGACTTTACCTATACAATTAACGGCGTACTTTTACAAAGAGTTACGCAGCAGAAGTATCTTGGCGTCACCTTGACTTCCGAATTGAGATGGGATGCGCACATTAACAATGTTACAGCATCGGCTTTGCGTAAACTGTTTTTTCTACGAAGGCGTTTACCCTTCGCGCCGACAGATACTAGGCTCCTAACTAACACCATATTCGTGCGACCAATCTTGGAGTACGCTAACACTGTGTGGTTCCCGCAAGGTGTTACTAATATAGCAAAAGTTGAACGGGTTCAAAGGAAGGCCATTAGGTTTATACATAATAAGTACAAACGCACCGACTCGCCCACAAACCTTTTAGAAACCTCCGGTCTACCCACGCTTGCAACAAGAGCAAAAATCGCGCGTCTCAAATTTCTACACCACATTCTGCATAACCACGGCCGGATCGATGCATCCAGGTACATATCTTTGGCAGAATCACGAACACTACGACATAAACATGCATACACTATCAAAGAATACTCTTCCAACAACGACTGTTTCAAGCAATCCTTTTTCCCTCTGTCAATCAGCGAATGGAATAGGTTAGATCCCTCCATTACTAGCGCACCATCACTGGCAGAATTCACTTCAAAAATTGAGACTATACTTTGAGACAACGGCTTTTTCAACCATGACCTGCATTATTGTTTTCCAGTAGTATTTATTTGGATGTATAAGTATACACAATGCCTTCTCTGTGTAAAACTGTATTGATTCTTTTTATGCAGCAAAGATTCAGTTCGCTGCTTCCGAAGTGTGAATATTTGGAGTGCATAAATACCTATGTCTAATATTTCTATGTAACTAGGATTATTATTACCAATTTTAAAATAACTACTGTTCTGTATGCCACCTGTAAGAAAGTACTTAGCATTCATTGTATTCTGATACTCATGCCCTCCTGCTTTGGTCTCGTAAGAGACTGGCAGTATTGTAAATAAAATAAATAAATAAATATCTGTCTATTTATCTGTCTATTTATCTGTCTATTTATCTGTCTATCTATCTGTCTATCTGTCTGTCTTTCTGTCTGTCTGTCTGTATATCTATCTATCTATCTATCTATCTATCTATCTATCTATCTATCTATCTATCTATCTATCTATCTATCTATCTATCTATCTATCTATCTATCTATCTATCTATCTATCTATCTATCTATCTATCAATCTATCTATCTATCTAACTGTCTATCTATTTATCTATCTATTTGTCTATCTATTTATCTATCTATCTATCTATCTATCTATCTATCTATCTATCTATCTATCTATCTATCTATCTATCTATCTATCTATCTATCTATCTGTCTATCTGTCTATCTGTCTGTCTATCTATCTATCTATCTATCTGTATGTCTGTCTGTCTGTCTGTCTGTCTGTCTGTCTGTCTGTCTGTCTGTCTGTCTGTCTGTCTGTCTGTCTGTCTGTCTGTCTGTCTGTCTGTCTGTCTGTCTGTCTTCTTATCCGCCTACGACGTTTAGCTCTCCTGGCCGTTTCGATGATGGTATCGACACTAAAGTTCGTATGACATAACATGACTGTATGAAGAACATATGTGACTAGTCGTGACATGAAAATCATGACAGGTATATCATGAATGTCATGATTTAGGTTTTGATTTAGGATTCTGCTGCTCTTGCGTTGATTTCGTTCACATTACCTGTTTAAAAACTGGTAGGGTAAGACATGACTTCATGGCAAACACAAGCGACAGACCCTAATATGAAAATCATGACTTGCATGTCTTGTTACATGACTACATGCAACGCTCATTAGTCACTCGTGGCCATTTCGCCAGCTTCACTCATACAAAATTTGGTATTACGGGATGTGAATGGATGACAAAGGTATGCGACTGGTGCAAACATGATTTTTGCCAGTTTTTTGCATATACGGTGTGGGAGGAAGGCTGTTGAAGGGGTAAGTTTTAAAGGCACGTGTGCTTACAGAGAGATGTAATGGCCTCTCATTCTGAGTATACTGCACTATGGGCATAAGCACTGCATTGAGTCACAATGCAGCGTTTGAAAGGGAAGTGCGATGAAAGTGCAACCTGTGTAACTGTATTGTTTAGGATTACTGTCTTATGGACAATTCAGGAAATAGATGGGTAAGTTGTGAAACTCTAAAGATGAATAGGGAAGTTACGTAAATGGATCATGCAAAACCAGACACAAATACACAATTGTCTGTCGTAAACTTACGATAACATTACTTCCACAGTATCTCAAACAAGCGCCTTTCTAAGTTTTCTATCACCATAAATTCCTGGAGGCGTCCATCATCACCTGCTCTCTCAGTGGCCAAACACGAAGCCCTCGAAGAACTGTGCTTTCTCAGAAACTTGTCTAGAAACTTGATGCATAAGTTATGTCAATACAATTATTAAGTTTTATTCGATTGTTTCTCACTTTTTCTTATTTTTTCCTTTTTTCATCGTCACAGTTTTGTCGGCGTGCATTACTTGCGAAGGAGCCGCAATGTTACAGTCAAGAATGAACAATTTCGTTGTTTAGATGGGAGACTGCGCCAACATGAACTATTTATTTTGTAAATTATGCCATACTGGAATAACACAACATATGTAACACACGCTGAACTGCTTTCCAAACACAAAATATTTCGTTACAATTTTTGAACGAGCAACACTAGCTCCGTGCATCTCACGTCCACCTCACTCAATATATGTATACATGTGCAGATATTACAGCAGGTAACGGCAGAGTGAAATCGCGCTGTGGGTCGAAATCGCGCTGTGGGTGAAATCGCGCTGTGGTGTTCTTCCTTTAACATTTTCTGCTACATGCTTTCTAAAGAGAATAGGCATTGCGGCATCCTAAACGCACCTTGAAGGGAGTAGGCATTGAGAATTAAACACCATTTTTTTTTCGCAGATGCTACCAACTCCTCGGGGCAATGTTCTGCTTGCTTAGTTTGCTTGCTCTTGTTGTTCGCTTGCTCTAGTTGTTCTGCTTCCTTGCCTAATTGCTGTTGTGGCTCCCGATACTTTCGTTCTGCGGCAACTAGTGCCCGTGGTCGTGCAGTAAAGGCTGGTAACGTTGGGCACGGCAACAGTGACGTCAAAAAGACCACTTTCAGGTGGGTTATTTGAAGTGCGCTGATGTGATGCGGACCACTGAAACGTGATTTCATTTCAAAAGAAGCCCTTCCTTGGCACAAAAATAGCCCTATGCGGTTTCTGGACCACTGTTTCAGCATTCAACGTCATTTTATTATTTGCCTTTTGTGTCCCTTTAAAGAGTCTCTCAAACTCTTTTTTGAGATAATTGTACTCTTTTTGGAGGGCCGTGTGACCCACAAGAGAGCCAGCGTGCCTCTTTAAAAGGACTCTAATAATACATGGCAAGTCCGGACAGCCCGAAAGGAGTTGCACGTATTTTTATTTTCTCCTAGAGTGCAGAGCAAATGGAGTAAAGCTTCACCAGACGAGCTAGCTGTGCTTCTCAGGCTTTGCGACGTGTAATCGGTGATATCTAGTCTTCTGTATGACAGCCTGAAGAGGAGCCAGGGAACAGGGCGTAGCTCTTTCTAAAAGCGAAATAGCGAAATACCTTCACTCCTCTTAGCGGTACTCACTCCCATGGATGACAGGCATGCGCCGTCAGAGCGACTGGGACATCCTTTTCTATCTAAGCTATAACTGTCTTGCAACAATTAAAAATGACAAATAGTACCTGCTGAATATAATAATAATAATAATAATAATAATAATAATAATAATAATAATAATAATAATAATAATAATAATAATAATAATAATAATAATAATAATAATAATAACAATAATAATAATAATAATATTGATGATAATAATAATAATAATAATAATAATAATAATAATAATAATAATAATAATAATAATAATAATAATAATAATAACTCTGTCTGATTCACAAGTTGTGTTCAACGTAAGAAACGAGCAGCTAGAACACTCACCCCTCTTTCAGTGTACGAACTGAAGATGGTTTTTATGCATGATTGCTGTTTTAAACGAAACAGTACAGAGGAAAAGGGCTGCGCATTTTGGCGCATATCGAAATGGAAAGTTCCAATATATATGTCGGAGAGTAGGGGAATCGAAAATTAGTTTGAGGATATCTTCCCTTTCCCTCCACCCCCTTTGGGTCACGCTGGGCCCATTGACGTTTTACCGCTTCACAGTTCTTGAATGTATTGACTGATATGTGGGGTTTAACGTCCCCAAAACAACATATGATTATGAGAGATGCCTTAGTGGAGGGCTCCGGAAATTTCGACTACCTGGAGTTCATTCAACGTGCACCCAAATCTGCGCACACGGGCCCACAGAATTTCCGCCTCCATTGAAAATGCAGCCACCGCACCCGGGATTCAATCATACGGCCTGCGGGTCGGCTCTTAAATTCGGCCCACACACAGTCAAGGGCGTCAATACGCTTTGTTGCCTCAGCCGCTCATCCCAACGATGACCCGCTTAGCCGATATATATAATACTGGTCGCAAGATAGGAATGCGAAGCGTGCCATCCTTTTAGTGCAATGAACGAAATTATCTCGATGGTACACACTCTAGTGTAGGGTCGATCAATAACCTGTGCTAACAGTCCATCACATTCAAGCAAAACTTCAAGCGTGTCAGGCTCCATAGGTATAGCTAAAAACACTGAATAGCATAAGTAAATAACCATTAAGTGTTCTTATCTTATTTTAAGCGCACCATTACGGAAAATAGAGCCCATTTGAATCAGCTATTATAAGACTTTAATGTGTAACAACTGAGTGCTTGGTTAACTTTTTTGACTGAATTTATAAAGGAAATATAGTGTTAACGAGAATAATTCCATATTTTTCTCTGTAGAATGTACCTGTCCCAATAACGCTCTGGTAAAATGTGCTAATTGTAAATAAATACACTGTGGATGCCGGAATTACCTCTCATCTATGTTTCCTTCTCCATTATGTTCTAGTTAAAGGCACCTTCTCAAGATTTACTGGACAACAGCTCTGCTTCGCCTCACACACTCATAAGCCAAGAGTCATTCATTAGTTTTTGCCACGTATCGACGGAAATATAAAGTGATAATGAGCCATATGTTCAGCCGCAGAGAACTCAGTTTAATCTCTGTCCAAGACGTTACCGTCGTTACGACTTTGTTGGCTCAGGAAAACACTTGCGAAGCGCACAGTCACTGGTTTCCCAATTAAAGCTAAGGCACAACTGTTGATGGTCTCCTAAGTAAACGGGCTATAATATTTTCCGCTTTCGTATACCTTCGTGACAAGACAGAGTGAGACGTCGGAGAAGGAGGGATTGAAAGGGGTGGGGGGGGGGGTGCATGTTTGGTGGCAGGACACATACGCGTTGTTAAGCTCTTCGGAACAACAAAGTCAACAGCAGGGCTTAAACGGGAGCGCAGTATGACTTCGCTGAAAGCTAGGCAAGCCAGTTTTGTTAGCTTCTTCCCGGTAATCGTGGTACACTCGTTAAGTGAAAAAGTTACAATGGTGAGGGGAGTGAGCAATGTGGTGTTGTTGTGCTTAGCACCGAGAACAGCAAACCTTTTTAGTGAATTGAAATCAAAGGAGTAATGGTAAATCCATTCACTGGAACCACGTTGGTAGGCGTCACAAGGGGCAACAAGAAAAAATATGCCTGAGCCAAGAAATGGACTCAACCGAGAAAGTGTTGAACAGCCACAGAGCACTCCATTCATGTAAACATGATACTTCTTTAGTTGTTAGTGCCGTGTTTTTTTTTTTCATTAAATGATTCACGGAGTAGCGTGTTGACATCCGACTCACTTCAATGTTTTTATCTTGTAGGCCATCTCTTTGATAAGTTGTAAGGTACTCTCCTTAGAGTGATGGTGCGGTAATCAATCCACTACGTCGCGTCTAACAATGCAGCTTTTCGTTATTTACTTAAAGTTCATGTCTATCTTCACTATGGCGTGCCGGAACTACAGTTGATTTGCTGTAAAAAAACATCACTGTTTCACCACGTAGGTCATGTAATGAACATAACAGGAACACATTGGTATGTTACACGAAGTAGAGATAGCAGCGAAGTTTTTTGGATATGATGTTACTTCATTCTACAAAACTCTGATGTAAGGGTTTTGGTGGTTAGATCCACTAAGATCCGCAAAAACGAAATAAAATCGGAAAAACAGAAAATCAATGCCCTTCTTAACTATGTCTAGCACAATGTTGAGTACTGCATGTCTCTTTTAAATGGTGGAAGTATACAAGATCTAAGGGCCCTGCTGCTTTAAGAAGCTAATGAATAACAAAATAAAGTAGACGTGGGCGTATCTAATGAGGCTCATCTTTGTGTCAGCCGCATGAAGACGCCATTATTTCACCAAGTACACTTGTCGGTATCATCAGATTATACTAGTTGTGTTGTATAATGAAGAAGAACCGGTCATTAGTAGATCTAATAGAGTCTACAAGTGGAGAGATATGTAACGGCTTCTCCGACGCCGGGAGTGTAACAGAGAAGGCAAAAAAGCCGTTACGACCGCCCAAATCGGGTAGAATCGACTCCACTTAATGTTAGGAAGGTGCCCGTTAGGCACTTCCGGCAATGTGGGCGTCGTCTGTTACGAAAACTAATTGGGTTCCACTTGTGAAAGATTTTGCGTACCAAAGCACACGCAAGTGTGCTATGGTACCCGCTAAATAACACAAGCACGGGACTTTATTACATTGATTGCAGTCCTGAAAAAAGCAACAGAAAAGCAATACAAAATACTGCCTTCTTAGAATACGTGTTAGTATGTCCTATGGCTGCCTTATTTTATTCGCCATCGGGACTGCTAGGGCACTCATCCCTAATAGAAGCCTAACTTTTCGAGAATGCACTGGTTTTTCTTGGGCGATATATAGACTTACGCACACGTCACACGTGTCCATATTTGCCTCTTTATCCTGTTGCCAACTACGTGCAATCGGCATGGTTTCACCTTACCGTCTATACATTCATCCGTTACCCCAGTGAAGCCAACAACAGCGCCATCCAGTGCCTTATACTCGTCGCTGAAGTGGCCATCAGGGATCCATACGACCGTGGAGCAATGAAAAACACAACGGTTTTCTTACACGTAGCAGTACGTTACAATTTCGTAGGTGGTGAAAACAAACGTGCAGTACTTTATGCGAGCATGGACGACTTACAATAAAGATATCATCGTTCTTACAAGCATGACGCGTAAATTTAAATTATCCTGTCTTGCATCCTAACCCTTCGCACCGAGTAGTCATGAATCCACTGTAACCCTCCGTCTCGATATGCATGATACTGAACTTAATATAACAAGCATCAAGCGATATATCAACTTAATATATCAGCATCAAGCGAATCACGTAAACAATATTTTCTTGTTACTTTGCGTTAAATGACTCATAGCTCTCTTTGTATTAAAGTGTCATGGTGTAACTACAAATCGATCTCTTACAAAAGTGTTCGTAGTTCGAATACCCAGCGTATACTTAAAAACAAAAAACACTTGAATATACTCCATGTACCCAAATCAGCAGCACTTTTATTTAAGTTCAAGTGTGGTGATTCACAGCAAATGCAGTTATACATGACTGATTCTTCTCCTTTAGATCCACTTCAAAGCCATTTGGCCTTGTGCGTGAAGACAATGTTTCAGAAATAAACTTCCAGGCTACAAAGTTAGATCCCGAGCAGCCATTTGCGTTGGATAAAATATTAGGCCCATGGCCATCTGAACAAATGCAAAGCAATAAGAGTGCTGCAACACTTCTTCGAAGAAATGAAGATTTGTAACCACCACTGAGCGGACTATAGTTAACAGTAAACGTGGGGACTACGTGTTTGTTCTGCCGGTAGGATAACTTTTGTCTCACCTATGTAAGACTGTATATATGTATATATGCTCTTTTGTTTTCTTTTTTTTTTGTAACGATCAAGTGGGAAGCGGTAGCCATCGCCAAGTAATGGTGGCAAAAACTCCTTTGTTTGTTTTCTATTTTAATAAATAAAAACACCTGGTCAGCCAGTCAACAATATCTGCTCATTTCCTTTAATGCATACACCGAAAACACACTGGACGAGTGACAGAAAACAATCTACACGGGCCTCTGCAATTTCGTCTTCACCGCAATGCGAACTCTGCGCCTGGGATAGAACCCGTGGCCTTCGAGTCAAAGTGTAGAACAAAAGCAAGAATCACTGTATGAAATAACGATGAAACATTATCGGTGCATCGCATCGTTGAATTTTAAAAAATGGCACTTGTAGTTCAGATTACTCTGGTTTCGGTATATTTATTTTCATAGTTAGTAGCAAATGCATGAGTGCTTTAGTAACTATTGTACTCCAGTGCCCCCCCGCCTCCTTTCAGAAAAAAAGCACTAGAAAATATTTCTAACGGTATGATTGTGTGACGGTTATATTGAAGTCCTATAGGAAACTCCAGCACTCGCTCTAAGTAGATATAACATGCATGCATTTGAGCCAAAATTTCGAAATTCTAATACATGATGAAAATTTTCCCTATAAAAATGAACGTACTCACTGAACGGTAATTTTTCTTCTTATTTTTTGAACGCATGACGTCTATTGATTTAATTAAACAAGCTCAGTGAAACGCAAGTAAATAACTGCTCTAAATGAGAGAAGTAACCTAAAAAAAGAAGCGTGGTTAAAAGAAAATGAAAAAAAAAAGTCTGACCAATCTTGGTCTTATGCACCTGCATTATTAGGTTTTCTGATACTATAGTATAAATCTTGGTAAATATAATGGGGTGCATGCTGGTTGCCATATCGGATTTTCAAAAACCGGTGATGAATGCTTTGTTATTGCCGGTAGGTAAATGTAATCAAACTACCATGTGTATTCATTGGAAGAAGGACCATCGCTCAATTTCTCTTATTGAGCAATTCTTCCCCGCCTTTGTCACGTTTATTTTTAAGTTGAAGCATGCTAATCAACCAGTGTAAACATAAACGCAGACACATCGCGAGAAGCACAACAAGAAGCGTCGAAATAAATTTCGTCATACTAAAGTAATCAAGTGAATGTAATCATGCTGCCTTCTAAAAATATTTCCGCTCGTCATCTCCTTCAAACTGCATCGTTCTTGCCACAACGCAAACCTTGAGCAGCGTTCATTTTCCGCGCAGGGAAGTTTCATAAAATGATCGCTCTTGCTGCCTTGCTGAAACCGCTGACACTAAATTAAGTTTTTCTCAGCTTAATTAGACTCATGTCATGCAGCTTAAGTTCGTTTCCCGAGACTGACCTTGTTTCCCTTGTAAAGCTTAATTAATGAGGCTGTGTGAACTTTTTTTTCTGTTCATAGGTTTCACGCTGGTGCGAGGTCTTTGTTACCAGCGGGCAAGGTAAACATGCTGCATTACTAACAAAGTGATGCCCTGCCTTAAAATACATGGCGAATACATTGTACAAGTCCAATGACATGTTGAGGGTAGCTTGGATAATTATGGCCCGCCCAATTACGAGAAATATGTGCTTTGAATCTACATCCAGAGTAAAGTGCTTCGAAATGCTGGTGATTTTCTTTCACAAATTTCATTATTTATAAATATCATTCACTGTGGCGCTCAGAATAATACTGCCATGACAAAAATAAATCTAATGGTGACACTGCGATATGTGCATTCACTGCAAGAAAATACTACCACAAGCACGATCTTCCCAATCGATAGTTGCTTGAGATGATCGTTTTGTGAGGCGTCAATACTTGCTTTACAGAAACGCTCTGTATGCGTTCCAGCAATACTAATAATCGAGCAAATTACAGAAATACGATAAAGAAATTAAGTACGGTGTAGAGTCTTTTGAGCAAGTTACGGCAATATGCTACTTAAATACGGCACGGTATTTCTGCGCAACTCCTGCTTTTTCGGTCGCTGTGCTCTCGGCAGTGAAGGCACTCTCACCTCAGAAATGATTTAAAAAAAAATTACCACCCAAGCACTTGGTACAAATAGTAAAACAGCGAAAACTGAAACGTTCGGCACCGTTGTTTAGCAGTCGCTTCAACTCTTCGCTGCACTGAAGCCTTTCACAATTACTAGTTACATGTTCATGCTTCCTAATGAGGTTAGACACAAGTTTAGATTGGGTTTAAAACATTGTTTATTTCACATGGTGCACATTGTGCCTCGCATGAACATGCTCATTGAGGACTGTAATGAGTAGTTAAACGTGCTTCGCAATACGTTAATCACAGTGGTTGATCTCGAACCACAGGTGGTCACAGACGTCGGAGCCGAAGCCAAGCTGTCGCTGGAAAAACTCCCACCAAAAGTGGGCGTTCGCCCCAGCGAACCCGCTCCCGCAATCATCACGTTGACGCTGTTTTGCCCACAAAGCCGCTTGTTCGGCCTGGCGTTGTTGCAAGCGTATGACGCCCCGGTCTAACTCGGTGGCATGGTTGATCCACCCGGCACCGGCGCTTGCATTCCTGTTCGCGATTCAGTGCCGCTCGGAAATCTGCCAGAGCATCGGTACGCAGTTGCAACGGGCACTCGGCCTCCCGGGCCTGTTTTTTTTCCCAGACTGCACCACTGGCACGGCGAATGCCAGCTCTCTCACGCTTGCACTGTCGGTGCTCATCTAGAGTTGTCTGTGGCTTACCCAAGTGAGATGTCTCAAAAGAAACTGATGCGCACATGCTCGGCGTGATGGCTGAGACTGAAAGAATGATGTCACTCACAATACAGCCAATGGCACGCGTGCTTGGGTATGACACTGAGAACGTTGTAGCATTTACAACACAGCCAAAGGCGAGCGTTCTTGGTTAACACAAGGTAGCTGACAGCACAGCCAATTGAGACCACTCGTGACAGCAATTCTGAATGTTTTTTTTTCCTACATATATGCTACATTCGCGGTAAAATCACGGTGGATTTGCCACTCCTCTTTGTTGCTTATGCTTACGCTTTGCTAGCGAGGCACCAATCGTTTAGAGAGCACACTCACTGGAACCCAAGCTGCTTAAGCATAACCAGCGGCAAAAAATGAGCGTGGCCGTACTGTATTTCCGTCTCTGCGTAGTGTATTTCTGTAACTTTCTAAAAGACTGTAACACCGTACCTGATTTCTGAAACACATCTGCGTATTTTCTTTATGGTACCCCTCCTTCTTTTATGATCTTTGTGCTTTTACCGCAACCGGATCAGTATAGGCACCCCTACACTACAAATGCGTTTCTTGAAAGTTGATTGATTGATTGATTTGTGGGGTTTAACGTCCCAAAACCACGATATGATTATGAGAGACGCCGTAGTGGAGGGCTCCGGAAATTTTGACCACCTGGGGTTCTTGAACGTGCACCCAAATCTGAGCACACGGGCCTACAACATTTCCGCCTCCATCGGAAATGCAGCCGCAGCAGCCGGGATTCGAACCCGCGTCCTGCGGGTCAGCAGCCGAGTACCTTAGCCACTAGACCACCGCGGCGGAGCTTTTTTCGAAAGTTGCTTTATGGTTGTCATGCCTCGTTGTTGCCTCTCAGCCTACACATTGTTAACGAAGAATAAGTCGTTCGGAGACTGCTATGTTGCTGGAACTGGGGTGGTTAAAACACAGCAAACGAGAAAGACATCAGGGTTCGGTGATTGCATACCGTGTTTCGGTCTTCTTGGTTTCGGTAACATGCTGCCATAGACACGACTTCTCAACGTTGTCTCCAATGGCATTCTTAGTCCTTTCAAGTTCAGGATTTTACAAGCACAGCCCTCCACCCGAAGCCTCTCCGTCCGGTCGCTGGATCGTTCACAGAAGCAATGCCTAGCTCTGACATCACTGCGCATTGCCTAGGAACCACATGGCACTTATGCGCCACACTTTTCACATATATTTATTTTCTTATGTCAGTCTTTGACTTCTTTCTGTTTCGCTGTACTCGTTCTTTCGCTAACAAGGGTCACTTCATCTCACGTCGCACAAATGGTAGCACGTGTTATGCGAATGAATCAGTATATGAATACAACGATGAATAGAGTACGAGCCGGTTCAAGGTTATGATCATTTCTCTTCGCCTGTGAAGACGAAGAAGTGTTTTTTGAATAGGAGCTACTTCTGCTAACTCCGGCGTATTTCAGTTGTAGTTTAAGTCTGTTGATCAGTTTCCGCTGCTCCCTTGGAGGGGATGGAAGTAGACCACCCCGGGCGCCTGCCGGCACCAGCGGCGTCAGCGGCGACCGCCTCCAGGAAGCGGATGGGACAAGCGAGCGACAGCGACAGTAAAGACACTCATGCTTACTATCTCAGCAGTGAGGACTTCTCAGATGACGGTTTCCAACCTGTGCTGAGCCGCAAGGCGAAGAGAAGGAACATGAGGACATCCTCATCCTCAACTATTCAAACTGTAAGTGAAGCGCCGAAATCGAACACTTAAACCATCCTGTTTCTGCCTGCACTTCCTACCGTCAGCATGAAACGCCTTAACAGACAGTCTGTGGCGAGGTCTCTCGAAACGCTCGTGCCAAATGAGATCACGGACATAAGAGTGAACGCCAGAAAGAATATACTGGCTGTGGACGTTTTGCACGCAAGTGCGTTGGGCGTTCTGCGCAGTGTAACTGACTTGGACGGCAACCAGGTGCGCTCTCATGTTCCCTTGGGATGTGATGTAGTAACCGGCGTGATCTACGACATTGATGTCGCTATTTCCAAAAAGGACTTACAACTTCTTGTCAAGTCAACAACTGATACTTCCATTGTTGATGTCACCCTGCTAGGCAAGTCTCGCTGTGTGAAGATTGCGTTTAAGAGCACATCACTCCCCTCTCATGTGAAGGTGGGGTACTTCAGACATGCTGTGCGGCCTTTCATTCCAAAGCCTCTCCAGTGCCGTAAATGCATAAAACTTGGACATGTGAGCAGCGTCTGCGAGAATTCGGTGGTATGCCACCGCTGCGCCGAGCACCATGAAGCGGATAAGTGCGTCGCAACTGTCAAGAAATGCTCTAATTGCAATGGATCCCATGAAGCCACATCAAAGGACTGCCCGCGGATTCAGAAGGAAATTGCCACCTTGAAGGAGATGGTGCGCGATCACTCATCTCATCGAGAAGCCGCAGCTAAAGTCAGAAGGCGTCGTTCACGTCGACGTCGGTCTTCGAGGACGCCCGCTACCTCCTCGACACGTTTGCGTGATCCCTCATCAGTACCACCTCCTTTGCCTCCCAGACCACATGCCGTGGGAAAGGCTGTAAAGGACAAAGCCAGTGAGCATACCCTAACTGCGACAGAGTGGCCTGCACTTCAAAGGGAAGCAGCATCAAGCGAACCGAAGGAGCTTCATGACGGCCACTCCGCGCTCCCGGTTCGAGATCTTTCCAACCAAGACAGGCAAGTGACTGCAATCGTCCCGGTTCGAGATCTTTCCAACCAAGACAGGCAAGTGGCTGCAATCGTGCAATCATTAATTACCACAATTCCCACGCTACTGAGCAGCATACAATCTCCGTCTGCTAAGAGTGCACTGCAAATACTGGATGCACTGAATCCAGTTCTTGCTAACTTCGTATAAGCACAACGGCTCAACAAAATCTCCACTTCCGCACTGAAGTTAAAAGTGCGTCGATTTTTCAGTGGAATGCCAGAGGCATGAAGTCCCGTATCTCGGACTTTCGCTAATTTGTTCGGGCCAATCAATTCCCTATACTTGTCATATGTGAACCAAACGTATCAACGCCTTATAGATTGTCCGGTTATGAAGCTTTTTGTTCAGCCGCTTGCGAAGAACGAAGCAAAGTGATTGTTTACATTCGCACAGACTTGACTTATCTTTCGCACCCAATAAGTTCAAATGACGACAATCAGTACGTGTGTCTTCGTGTGAAGAAGAATGCAGTTTCGTTCACGCTTATTGGTGGATATATATCTCCGTCATCGCGATTTGACTGCGACAGATTAAAAGACATCCTAATGAGTACCGATGGGCCTTGGATCATCACCGGTGACTTCAACGCCCATCACATGCTTTGGGGGAGCACTAAGATGAATGCCAGGGGCCGGAACATTGTTACATTCGCTTCCGATTACGACCTTTCCATCATGAACGATGGTGCCCCCACATATCTGCGGGGTCTCACGTATGGCAGTTGCCTTGACCTGACATTGGTGTCACGGTGCTTCTCTCACAAAGTTAAGTGGTTTTGCGATATTGAGACTCATGGGAGTGATCACATACCCACCTACGTGACGATCGATGGTATCATAAAAAATTTCTCTTCCGGTGTTGCAATTGGCACTGACTGGTCGATGTTTGCATCGCGTGTTGAGAACGCTTGCCAAGAAGGCCTCGCCTGCAGCCTGGAAAATACCATAGTGGAAGCTATGCAAGCGTCCAAATGTAAATTACCATTTTTGTCTAAAGTAACACAGTTTGACATCGAACTGGAAAAATTACGAGCTATACGAAGGCGTGCTGAACGACGATACAGACGCACAAGATCAATTTACGATCTGAGGGAAGCAAGGCGGCTCCAGAAAAAGATTCAACGACGCATTTACAAACTGGAGAGCGAACGCTGGAAAGCATTCTGCGAATCTCTAGACCCTCATAAACCGCTGTCATATATCTGGAGAACAGTTCGTGGTCTTCGCTCCTCTCCACAACAACGGCACCCTTTTAAAGCTTTGGCACTCCATCATGGAAAAACAGAACTCGAGGTGGCTGAAGAATTTTGCACGAGAGTTGCCGGGAATATTATCAACGAGAGCATCGACGCCGTCGTCGTTTCTGAGACGCGATTACCAGAAATGGACATTCCGTTCACCATGGAAGAACTGGAAGGTGCGTTAGTCGCTTCTAAGCGCGTGTCATCGCCAGGTCCTGATGGTATTACTTATATTGCGTTGGGACACCTTGGACAAAAAGCCAGAAAAGAACTTTTAACATGCTTCAACAACTCCTGGCTCAGCGGCAGTGTTCCCCGAGAATGGAAAATTAGTAGATTAATACCACTTTTGAAATCGGGAAAATCACCATTGGACTTGACAGCGTATCGCCCTATTGCCCTCGCAAGCTGCCTCGGAAAAGTGATGGAAAGAATGGTTCTATTTCGTCTCGAGTGGTACTTGGAACGATACACCAAATACCCTTCTTGCATGGCAGGCTTTCGTCGGGGCCGCTCCTCCATTGACTGTGTCCTTGATTTATCGACATTTGTTCAACAAGAAAAAAGTCGCAAGCGCATATCAGTGGCACTCTTTCTTGACGTGAAGGGTGCATATGATAATGTAGCTCACGATGCCATCCTCACTTCTCTCGCAGCAATGGGCATTGGTGGACGAATGTTTCAATGGATAAAAGATTATATAACTGGCAGGGGTTTCTTTGTACAAACATATGAGGGTACAACTGCCGAACATTACACCTACTGCGGAGTACCTCAGGGAGGTGTTTTAAGCCCCACATTGTTCAATGTGGCCCTCATTGGTCTAGTGAAGGTTCTGCCAAAGTAGGTGTGCCTATCCATATACGCCGATGATATTTGCCTCTGGAGTGCTGCAGTTACTCGCCCTCAGGTGCGTGCACGAATACAGCGGGCAGCAACCCTCACAACAGCCTACCTTCAGAAACAAGGCCTAAATATATCAACGGTGAAGTGCGCGTTGATGGCGTTTACACGCAAACCAATGGCGTCATACCCTGTTTACATCAATGGGCAGAGTGTCAAATATGCACAGACGCATCGTTTCCTGGGCATAATAATCGACAGAAGTCTTTCGTGGAGCCCACATTGTGCGTACTTGAAGAAGAGACTGCTATCTATTGTGCATATCATGAAATTCTTGTGCGGTAAAGCATGGGGAACTTCTGTGGCCTCCATGCTACAGCTGTACAGGGCCCTATTTGTGGGTCTATTGCGCTACAGCTTGGCGGTACTGACTAACACTTGCAAATCGAATACTCATTCATTGGAGAGTTTGCAGGGTCAGGCACTGCGTATCTGCCTAGGACTGCCCCGATGCGCTTCTACTTATGCCACAATCATGCTTGCCAAAGACCATCCGGTCAGGACATATATAGTTGTGGATTGCCTCAGAGCGCACATTCGACATGCTAGCCGTGTCCCCGACCACCACTTGGCCCTTCTACCTTCCGAAAGACCACGTGCTATGTTTTCAGACGTCATAGCCAAGCACCTAAACAGCATTCCATCAGTATATACGCCAGCTGCGAGAACGGCATGCCCTTTGTGGTGCCTCGACCAGCCGCAAGTACGTCTAGATATTCCGGGGATCAAAAAGAAAAGCAGTCACTCCAGAGTAGCATTGAAGCAAGCAACACTGCTATTATTACATGAGTTGTACTTAGACCGAACGCAGATATACACTGATGGGTCCGTCTCATCCAGCAGCTCATCAGGTGCCGCTGTAATTCCGGCTGCAGAAATGACAATCAAGTTTAAGTTGTCGCATATGACTACATCTACGGCATCAGAGCTTGCTGCTATAAGGGCTGCTTTACAATATCTCGTTCAAGAACGTCCAGGAAAATGGGTCATATTCTGTGATTCGAAGGCAGCGCTTCAGAGTTTGCAGTCTGCCATGCGTAGGAGGAGCCATGACCAACTGGTACAATAAGACATTGCCATCATGAAGCCCTAGAACGAGGGCATGATATTATATATCAATGGCTGCCTGGACATATCGGTATTACCGGAAATCAATTAGCCGATGATGCAGCCCGCTCAGCCCATGAAGAAACCCGTGTAGTCCCGATTCGTCTATCAAAGAATGATGCAGCAAGACAACTTTACCTGCTGGCTCGAGATCTCACACGCACGTTCTGGTCGTCTACCAGCTTCCAAAGGTGTCAATTTTATGAACTGGATCCTTCGCTCAAGCTAAAGCTACCATCACAACTTTCCCGCTCCGATGCGACACTGTTGTGCCGCCTTTGGTTGGGTGTTGCATTCACAAAGGTGTACTCCTTTCGCATTGGTATGGCAGACACTCCTACATGCGACTACTGCGGAGATGAAGAGACCATCGAACACGTCCTGTGCAGCTGCGCTTGCTACGACACACAGCGATGCCAGCTATGGATGGTTTTGAATCGACTTGACCCCGGACCATTTTGTGTGCAGAAGATACTAGGACCTTGGGCATCTGCCTCAGTTGCGCAGAAAGCAACTAAAGCACTGCTAATTTACATTAAGTCAACAAACCTGAGCGACCGCCTGTAAACTGTGTGTGCTCCCCGAGTGTGCTCGTGATTGTGTGTACCTTCTCATCTTTCTTCAACCTCTTTTCTCCCCTTTATCCCTTCCCCAGTGCAGGGTAGCAAACCGGATGTGCATCTGGTTAACCTCCCTGCCTTTCCTTGTATCTTTATCTCTCTCTCTCTCTCTCTCTCTCTCTCTCTTCGCCCTTCACCGGTGCATTGAAAAGATCGAGCAGCTCCACTTGTAATAAAAAAGCTCACTTTGAATTTCAAATTCGAGCGGTGAAATATTCAATCAAGCATGTGCCACAATGAAACAAAGCAGATGATTGCGCTGAGTGAGGTTGGGAAACTCGGAAGTGAGTTTCGTTCATGATACACATGAAAAGCAGCAATAATTTTGCCGAATGAAACGCACACCCTGGTTTCGCAGTGGTTCTAACTTGTCAATAAGAGAGCCTTGGGTCGCAGACCGCACATACAATTTCAAGCATTCCTCGTGAACAGCACCTGTCATGGGTCATGTGTGGTCTCTCATGTTTCCTACAGAATCTTCACTCTGTAGCTTAGCGTATTGAAGCTTAAAGTGCCCCGCCATGGTGGTTTAGTGGCTAAGGTACTCGGCCTATGACCTGCAGATCGTGGGAACAAATCACGGCTGCAGCGGCTGCATTTTCGATGCAGGCGGAAATGTTGTAGGCCCATGTGCTCATATTTGGGTGCACGTTAAAAAACACCAGGTGGCCGAAAATTCCGGAGCCCTCCACTACGGCGTCTTTCATAATCATATGGCGGTTTTAACACGTAAAACTCCTTATATCATCATCATCATGAAGCTTAAAGCTTACAAGTGTTTTATGATGCTGATTTAAAAGATCGTGGTGTCTCTGAAAAGGGGTGATACATGTAAGCTAACGTAATTGTATATTATAGTGTTCTTTGAAAATTAGTTAACGTTTCTGTACGAAATGGCTCACAGAGATGGCATTTTATACGGGCGTAAAACTACGTTCATGTTTTCTTATGAAGCAGTGCACGGAGACAAGCAGAAAAACAACAAAACGGACATTGTCACGCTCGCAACTATAGTTTATTTCGCAGACAGAAAGAGCATGGTTCATATACCTCACGATAGGGTACCACGTTTTATAATGACGATCAAGTTACAGCATATTTGGCAAAAAGCGCACTTAATCGCCTAAAATAATCAATGCTTCGCTAATGCAGTTATCTTTTTTTTTGTATGTTAACTATGTTCTTTCTGCGAAATAAACAAGTTACGAGTGCATCGGTGCCCCTTTCTATCCTTATGTGCTTGTCTCCATACGCTACTTCATAAGTAAACAAACTATCACCGATTCACCAAACTTTCAACGTTATTGAAGCTGCGACAACGTTTGGAACGTCTGAAGGAGGTCTGGGTGCCAAGACATGCAAGCCGCAGTAAGGGAAGCAAACAGGTGGACTGATAGCAGTGCGGCACAAATGAATGGCGTGCTAGATGTGACAAATGCGCAAGGTGATCCGACCTCAGCGATGCATTTCTACAGTGCATGTGGCTGGTAAGCCAAAAATAGCAGCAATGGCAACTAAAGAATGAACAGCGAGTAAATTCATCGTGTACGTATGATCCATCCAGCAGACGTGTAAATCCATCGATACCTCTAAAGAAAGTCCAAGCTATATTTGATTTCCTATATATCAAAAAGTGTGTGGACCTGTAGGGGCTGTCGAGCAGTTGATCATAATTTTGTAGAATATTTTGGTGGCTGCTGACAAAATGCTTGCTAAGTGATCAGGTAAAGTAACGTGACTTGGAAACATTTCGGGCGGCTCTGCTCTACGTGAATGATAGGAAAATGCGATGCGCGACCTGTCCCTGTGTTTCTGTTCTCGCAGCATTTTTCGCGCACGCACCTTGCGATTGGCTGTACAGCATGCAGCGTTTCGCTTGTTACAGAGCGAAAGCGCTCAATGCAGAGAAGAGGCCGGACACACGCGAGCTTGTGTTTCTCTAGCTGTCACTTTATAATTTTTGTTACATTGTCGCGTTCGGTTGCTCAGTCCTGTTTTCCTCCAATATGTTTAGGCAATCGACGTAGTCATTTTTTTTTTCTCTACTGGCTTGGTCCTGGTAGTGGGATGCCATTTTGGTCGCCACTATGGTTCTCGGGCGAGCGAGCACTGTCCTTATCGGGAAGCCTCCTCAGCGTTGTGATCCGCCAGGAGGCGTCTTTTTATTGAATATTGCGTGGGAGTGCCCCTTGTGTGGAAATCGTCAGAAACATTCCGATGATAAAAGGGTGGCACCGTCTCTCAGCCTAGCGGCAAAACGGGGCGTCTATTTTGCTTGGAATGGAGGGGCTTTCGGAAGGACACATTTCGCCTGTGGTGCTTAAGTGCACTACAGTGAAAAAATATAGTATATCAACTTGTCTGACCAATTGAACGAGATAATTGCGTCGTGTCACTGCGAACATGGATGCAAATAGCGATGTCTGATGTATGCGCAAACTTTCAGAGCCAATATATAGAGCTTGTGGAAAGAGCTTTGGAATAAGGGCTTTTTTACCTCAGCCGCTAGAAGCCACTTTGCCTGAGCGGCAGTGGTAAGTGACGGTACCTTTTACAACAAAAATAAGAAGTGCTGGCATCGGTTGCTGAACCTATGTTCTTTCGGTCCGAAACAAAATAGGCCTGGTGTGCCATCCACTGCACCGCAGTCGCACACTCAGCAGTTTATACAAACGCACTTTTTATGTCTCACACTTTCTTCTCTCAGTGCTCTTGGTCGGCGGTGAGCAGAAGAGTTAAGTGATGCATCATGACTGTGGACTCCGTGATTACGTGCTGCTACCCATCGTCGCAACGTGCAATCCCCAATCAGCGCGTTTTCAATAACAGAGCGATTTTGTCAACGCCTTAACACACCGTGAGGTGGCAATCTTAGCCCAAGCGTCGGCCTCACTCATAGCATTGATCATTACCACAAATATAGCTCTGCGACGCGCGCCTGCACCACCTGGCCGTAGTGCACCTAACTCCACACTTCCTGCTTGTGCTCACACCGAAATACAAAAAAAAAACAATGTGGATCATGTTTTTGTATCGTCCACACGAGTGGTGTTCATTGGGCTTTTAACAATCTTCACGATAGCTACCTTATCTCAAGTGTTTTGTTAAATCAGTGACGCTCTTTCGACTGTTACACCACTTTTTTCATATTAATGTTACAAGTACCACAAATGTTTTTTTTAAATAATAAAACATGGACGTTAATTGTTGGGACAAATATGCACCACTAAGCGTCAATATGGGCGCATCCGCATTACCCAAACACTAAAGCACACAATGTTCACGATCTCTCATATTATCTGGGGTTTTATGTCCCAAAACCACAATATGATTAAAGAGAGACTCAATAGAGAGGGCTTCGGAAATTTGGACCATCTGGTGTTCTTTAACGTGCATTGACATGCCTATTAGAATTCTCTCGCAGTGCATCGTACAGTAAACAATCACCAACTTCCATGAGGACACGGTTTTCTTTCGTATTTTATCGATTCCTTTGACGGAGAATATAACAATGTTTTTTGTAATTAAATAGTACTCTTTTTGTCGAGGCAAACGTTTAAACTTTCTTCATTTTTACCGAGTACAAAAGGTCTCAATTCAGTCTCCGACTTCTGGACCTCCTCTTGTATACTAAAATTCAATAACTCCATTTTATCAAAATATTAAAAATTTCTGATTCTGACTAAGGCCTATCTAGAGTCCATTGCAGAAGCGGATGCCAACTCACTAATAGTGTTTACACATAACGCAGTGAAATGAGTAGCAATGCACTAAGTGTTTAAGAACAATATTAGCAACGATTTGCCTTGGTGGTGTAGTAGCCGTAGGGCGCGACTGCAGAGCCACACCTCGGGCATTTTCGATGATGGCGAAAATGCACGAAGTCCGTGTGCTTAAATGTAGGTGCACGCTAAAGCACCCCAGGTGGTCGTGATTTTCGGAGCCCTACATCACGGCGTCTCTCACCAGATCGCGGTTTTGACACGTTAAACAGAAAGAATTATTATTATTAACGTCAACGAAAGAAATACTAGATACAAAGGCTGATAGTAAAATAATCCAAAAGTGGAGGCTTATATGTGTCGGTTAGCTTTAAAATAAATGTATAGCAACACGGCAACATGTCGCTCTTCTCCAAGCACTTGCAAGTACAAAACTAAGGCATAAATCACACATTATTGGTCAAATGGGAAGAACATTAGATGGTAAAAATTTTCTGGGCCCTCCACAGCGGTATCTCTCAATTATATCTTGGTTTCAGGATGTAAAATTCAACATAATAATATTACTGTTCAAGTTAGATCTCTAGTGTATTCTGTCGTAAGAGTGGCTTGTCGTCGACACGGGCCACTAACTACGGCCTGCGCACAAGCTAGGAAAGTAGCAAAGAACGAGATTGGTAGAACGGCCATCTGGACGCGTCGGTTCAGGATGAGCTGTAGTAAACAGCAATAAACAAGCACACAAACCATGGCGCCACGGATTGCGTCCCTTTCTTTTCGTCCTCTCATTCAGTGCCATTTTCGGCTGTTGATGACCGTTAAGGACCTCGCCGCTGCACTGGTAGTAAGCGACACTATGTTCCATGCCCGTACGTAAGGTAAAATATTTCGTAAAAAACGCCACCAAACTAGGCTGTGCAGTTGTTTCTTTCCTCCATCTCGATACCCTCGTATCCTAGTATAGTGATTATGGTGCTTGAATGTTCACCAGAAGGTCACGTGATTGATTCCTAGCCACAGCAGCCCTCAATAAATTTGATGCATAGATGGCCACAACCATTTCCACCGAACTCAGCTCCATCCCCTCTTTTTTTTAGCACCGTGACACAGGTAGCTATCGGCGGAGTATATCACGTACAGCTCAGTGACGCAAGAGGGAAAGTGAAGACGAGTGTACGCGACGTCACAACAGCTGCGCCCGGTTGCCATGGCGACGCACAATGAAGTCGACAGGGCTTTCAAATTAAGCGGAGACAGTATGACTGGCCTGACAAGTAGCACTGTTTATCAACTCAAATTTTCACAGTTACACGTGGGGAATCGTAACGCGGTCTCCAAAATAACGACTGTACAAAGCACCTATAAATATAGCGATGCGTGTGCTGTGACAAGTAAGTCTGCTGGGTAATTTTATTTAAGGAATTAAAGAAGCCATGAGCTTCCTACGCTTACACGCAAACGCTTGCGATATAATAAACGGATACCGGCTTTCGAACCCTTCCTCCTGATTGTGCAGGTGGTAAGCCGGAACAAAAGACGATAGCGAAATTCCTTAAAGTCGACGATAAGCAGTCCCACTTCTCTATGCGCACAGGCCGCTGCTAATTCATTTGAGAGACAAGTTACAAAGGCTCGAAATTCCGGGAAGTTGGGCCTGCGTTCTTCTAGAATACACTCTAGAAAACGCTTTCCCGAATCCTATCTCACTTGAGCGACTGTGGCGAAAACTAAGGTGCCCACATCGTTACCGTTGTGAAGTCCGCTTCTGAGTTAGCGTTGTTTGCGCAAGTTACTTTGTATTACGAGCCACTTCCACGCTGTGCTTGTCTTTGCTACAGTCCATGCATTTACAATTTAGCTGCACTGAATACTTCCATCTGGGGATCCGATTTTTGACCA
>NC_134704.1:68147320-68212320 GCF_043290135.1 Rhipicephalus microplus
AGCGTGAGGCGAAGCATTCGTCCGTCCATTCGTTTTTGCTTCCGTCCGTCCATGCGTCCGTCCGCCCGTCGGTGCGCGCGTCTGTTCGTGCGTCCGTCCCTGTGTTCGTCCATGCATCCGCCCCTGCGTCCGTTCATGCGCCCATCCATGCATCTGTCTGTGTTTCCGTTCGTCCATCTATTCAACACTCCAAGTACCACCATCTTGCATCTTTTCACCATATATTCCTCATATAGAAGCACCGCCATCCAGCGCACATTCCAAGGACTAAACGAGAGGTGGCCCACCGCACACTTTCTTACGGCTTGCGCTTCGGGTCTACTCCCCACCTTCAACCACCTTGAGTTCATGGTATATACTATACTTCACTGTATTCATGGCACTGCGGCCCAACGCTCGCTAAACCTTTCTAAAACCAAGAAGGTTACGCCCAGCGAGTATAACGTAGCAACCTTTTCCTGTCAGATAGTACTCAGTGTACATGCCGATGGCTGCTAATGGGAAATGAGAGACAAGAGAATTTGGCTTTTACTTTCTTACCGCTTTCGCTTCGTATCTACTTCCCACCTTTAACCACTTCAAGTTCATGGTATATACTAGTTTATTGTATTCATGGCACTGCGGCTCAACGCTCTCTAAACCTTTCTAAAACTAAGGAGGTTACGCCCAGCGAGTATAACGTAGCAACCCTTTCTTGACAGATAGTGCTCAATGTACATGTCAATGGCTGATAATGTACATCGAAGCGTGCGCGGTAACTAAAAGCCGAATGCTCCTGTCTCTCATTCCCCATTAGCAGCCATTGGCATGTACATTGTGCACTATTTTTTATTGTTCAACAACGCACAGAAGAAATCTCTCAGCGGCACCACCTTGTAGGTCAAAATGTTATACTTGTTACACCCTACAACGGCCACGAGGGACGAACGGGTGCCGTTATAAAGAGCTTCGCCCCTAAAACTTTGCCTCCAATGAGAGGGTTACTAAGTAAAAATTAGTAACACTAACACCCGTATTCACAAACGCTCCTCGACACGAATTCGGTCCTTCATTTGACTGAGTTGAGCACTGCGCCACTGCTCGACTGAAATCGACGCTGCGCTTCTCAAGAATCGCTGCAGATTATTGCTGATATGATGTGGCTTCGTCTGCCAAGATGTGGCACTCCCATCGACTTTCTCGAGTCAATGCGATGTGTTCAGTGAAGGGACGTTCTAGAATGTGGCGGTAAGACGCACTTGGAGCCCTACGTGACCCGAAAAGTTTCCATAATAAACTCGTTGGGCGTGCGAGGAAAACGCTCCATTCTTTATCGCTGAACGGTGATACTTTATCGTGCCCCTAGTAAGATGGCCGCCACAGCCACCGCCTTGCCATAGGCACAACTTCACTCCTGGGCAATCATTTCCACTCCAGCAATTTTTTTAGAATCCTCCTTGAGAAGATCCCCACTTCAAGTTTTCATCTCTGTGGCCTCTGAGATCCACCCCGGAAGTGCGGTTTACAAACTTAACCCAAGAGAAATTAGACCAGGGCACCATGAAGCCGAAGTGCTAGTGTCACTACCAGGCGCCAAGCCCAAAGATTAGGGTGGCCTTTAATATTTCTGATGATAATATTGCATTACGGCTACAAAGGTTCTGCTAAGAAAGATAATTTCGAATGTCTCTTTAGTGACAAATATAGTTGCCAATGTTTTGGTATTTTAAGCATGTGTGGTACCATACTGTTTCAGTCATAAAATAACATTGAAAATCTCGCGTTTATATGACGAAAGGTAGGACTCCCAATAGAGGTATTTCGGCATGGTCAACGAAGTACTTATCTCACCAATGGCAAGAGAGAGAGAGAGAGATAATTAACTTTAATAAAGGTCCTGAAGGGGACTGGGCACCCCTTACGGGGGCCAGCCCGGTGGCTCCGCCCATGTGGGGACTGGGAGTCGGAGCTCGCCAGTCAATGGCAAGAGATTGCAGCCACAAGTCGGCGCATCGGACTTACAGAGTCAAATAACCACCAGGGAAAAAAAAAGGCGAATATGATGGAGGCGTGTGTGCGTCTTCAATTCTCAAAAGTATCCCCAGACTTCCGGTTAATTAAAAGAATAGGCTACACGCAGACAGAAGGCATGCTAGCACATCAATCATTCTATCAAGCAACACAGTTCACATGCTACGCTAAAACATTGTTTACATGAAAGGTGCGCAACAACATTTGTCGTCTGGAACTTACTCAGCACTAGGCAACTTTACCAACGCGTGCTACGGTGCAGACAACTCTTGGGGAGTTTTAAACAGCGCTGCCGCGGGACGGCTTTAAACTCTCCCATAGTGGAGGAACTATAGTTTTCTAGAACACAGATCTAGGGATGATTCTGGATGTACTTAGGAGAAAAGAGAAATTAGTCAGCCTCTCTTTTTCACTTACACGAGAAACAACAGATCGTCGATGGGATTTACCACCAACAACCTTTTTTTTTTTCGTTCGTCTTTCCACCTTTTCTTTTTTACACCGTTTCTACACTAACCCAACGGCACTGTGCGATGCCGTGCAAGAAGCGACAGGGCCGGTCTGCCCCCCCCCCTCCCCATTACTGTGTCAGCGCTCTCCTCTCCCCCTTTTTATTGAGGTTCATTCTGTACCGTCGGTGTTCGACGTCGATTGCCTGAATCCTGATTCGAACCAAAGAACTAACATAAAACTGGCAGATCCCCGTACAGTGGGGATCAATGATATGCGAAGCACAAATGACAAATGTTCATATGTCACTTTAAAATCAGCACGTTAAAATCAGGTGGAGGTAAATAGTGCCGTACATGACTTCCGTGTCGTGATTATCATGTCTTGTTTGCCTTCGTCATCTATTCACTTCACATGAAACCAAATTTTGTATATGTAGAGCTAGCGAAACGGCCGCGAGCTCGCTATGAGCGTGGTATGTTGTCATGTTATTACATAACAAGCGTGTCAGTGTTATCATATTTGCACTAGTCTTATATTTCCTCATGTAATGATGTCACGTAACGCCAAATTTGGTGTATGTGGGACTAGCAAAACGGCCGCGAGCATGATGAAAGGCTGATTATACTTCAGGGTAGCATCGACGCGCGTGCACGCTGGGCACAGCGACGCTACGTTAGCAAAACGCGAGCACTCTATAGTCTGACGCCAGGCGCGACCAGCGTCCGTCGGCGCGGCCCGACGGCAACTGGCGCGAAATGCGACATGCTGTATTTCGCGGCGATGCGTTACCCAGACAACACTGCGTCTGCCTCTTTTCGTGACGAAGAGACGCGGGATGCGCTGAAACGCGCATGCGTCAAAGCAACGCAGCGCAGCTCGCGCCTGCGAATATATGGCAGGACCAGCGCCTGGCGTGGCAACGCCGGCGTGACGCGACGAAACGAACGCCAGCGCGCACGCACGCCGGGTCACGTCGAAGTGTATTGGCGCCTTGACTGTGACATGTCATGTTCTCCATGACACGCATATCATGATTATCATGTTTGCACCAGTCACATACACCTCCGTCATCCATTGGCGTTGCGTAATACCCAATTTGGCATATGTGAAGCTAGCGAAACGACCACGAGTGCATCATGAGCGTAGCATGTAGTCATGTTCTCACGGGACACGTATCTCATGTATATTATGTTTGCACCAGTCACATACCTTCGACATCCATTGGCATTGCGTAATACCAAATTTGGCATATGTGAAGCTAGCGAAACGCCCGAGAGCGCATCATGAGCTTGGCATGTAGTCATGTTACATGACACGCATGTCATGATTGTCATGCTAGGGTCTGTATCTTGTGTTCCTCCTGCAATCATGTCTTACCATACCAGTTTTGCAACATGCCATGTGAACGAAACAGCCCCAAAAGCTGCAGGACCGTGAAATGTAAATTATGACATTCATGACATCCATGTCATGATTTTCATGTTATGACTAGTCAAATATGTTCTTCATACAGTCATGTTACGCTATACCAAGGTTCGTATTGATACCATTATTGAAACGGCCAGCCGAGCTAAAAGTGGTAGGCGGCTAGATTAGTGGTAGGTGGCTAGATTAGATAGATAGATAGATAGATAGATAGATAGATAGATAGATAGATAGATAGATAAATAGATAGATAGATAGATAGATAGATAGATAGATAGATAGATAGATAGATAGATAGATAGATAGATAGATAGATAGATAGATAGATAGATAGATAGATAGATAGATAGATAGATAGATAGATAGATAGATAGATAGATAGATAGATAGATAGATAGATAGATAGATAGATAGATAGATAGATAGATAGATAGATAGATAGATAGATAGATAGATAGATAGATAGATAGATAGATAGATAGATAGATAGATAGATAGATAGATAGATAGATAGATAGATAGATAGATAGATAGATACGCTCAAAGTCATCGAAGTTCGCTAAGATAGATAGATACGCTCAAAGTCGCCGAAGTTCGCTAAGAAATGCTTCAAATTTAAAAAGTCTCTCCTGAACCCACCAAGTATATGTTTTCTTTACACCAACTTCCCATTTTCTAGCCTTTCACCAGCGGCGTTACTTCATTAGTCTGTTGCTGTTTTTTTTTTTTCTATCAGTTCGCCTTCTTTGCGAATACTGTCACGTTGCCAGTGGGCTGCCCTGAAGACCCAAGTGCCTCAGCCAAGGTCACCAAGGTTCTGTGAAAAGCGCAGCCAGAGTAGTAGGCTGCTTGTATGCGGTTATTTGCACAGCTGAAACAAAAAAAGTTGAAAAAAAAAAGTGGTTGGTGGAAAACTGCAAGGATATATTTCAAACAAATTTATGGCAGCCAACATTTCTAATAAGCATATCCTTTCGCAACCATTAGGCAGGTCGAGAGGGATTACTGCCACCTGGCATTATACGCTTTCTTGTTTAAGCTATTTTTTGTCACAATATCTTGTATCAGATATCACACGAGAAAGCTTGAGAGTACGTTTTTCAATACATTGTTTATAGGTTATGTAGGCGTGCATCGCTTTGTGTTTTATATCAACACCACCAAGCATTTGCTGCAAGATAGTTGCAAAATAACACAAGTGACAAATTTCTAAGCTTGCTCGCTGGAATAATACATGTACTGCGCTTTGTATGCTCGTTCTGGTAATTATTGTTATTGTTACTGTTATCGTTGTTGTTATTGTTGTTGTTGTTCTTGTTCTTGTTGTTCTTGTTCTTGTTCTTGTTCTTGTTCTTGTTCTTGTTGTCACATGTATGCTATTACAAGTGCACTCTATAGTCGTGTAGGATTTCCGTGTTCTGAATTGAACAGCTAGCAGTGTTCTTGAATATTATTTGGGCAATTTATCCCTTCTTCAGCCTATATGGAATGCTTTGTAATATATGTAGTGATTCTTTAAATGTTGTATGATTGGGTGTAGACAAAATGAGTCCTTCTTTCGTGGTGATTTCTGTAAAATACGGCGAAACTACGTGTCCTCCCCCCCCCCCCCCCCAATGTGATGACCGCTTTACCTTTGTGGCTTCATGAAATAAAATGGTATTTCAAGCTTTGCAATTTGTAATGCGACATTTTTTTCACCTTCATCACGGGGATTTTAGTGAATACTTAGTGAATACATCAATGCACGAACGAATGCACTATGTATCATAACAGTGAATATTTAAATTGGTTTCCACAGCACAAAGACATTAGTCTTCTACAAATCACTCTCCACGAAGATCTAGAGAAATCTAGGGATTTTTTTTTTTCACTGCAGAGACGGGAGAAGTGGCTCCGCTGGTTGGCAGCACTGACGTGCTATCTTAAAGCATTGTGTGTGTATTCCAGCGTTAGGCGCAGTCCACTCTGCCACGGGACGGCCTTCAGCTTTCCCATAGTAGAGTACCTGGTACTCTAAATCATTACCCTTTTTTTTCCTGAACACAAATCATCCCTGTGCAAGATACCATCATGACTCAGTACACGGTCGGGTGCCCTTACCCACAGTAAAGCTTCAGGCCCTCCCATAGTAGAGTACCAAGTATTCCAAATCGTTGACCACTTTTTTCTAAGCACAATATCGGTGCTTCTAGGCCCACGGGATGGCTTTATGTTCTCCCTTAGTAGTACTCTAATCCCGGTATTCACAAACGTTCCTCGACTCGACTTTCACCCTTCATTTGACAGAGTTGTACACTGCGCCGCTGCTCGGCTGAAATGACGCTGCGCTCCTCAAGAATAGCAGCAAATTATCACTTATTTGCAGTGACTTTCCCTGCCTAGAGATGGCGCTACCCTCGGCTTTTTCAAGTGAAGGATGAGCGTTGAGTGAATACGGGGGTAAATAGTTAACCACTTTTTCTTAAGACCCATTCATTTCCACCATACCCTATGGCTTCTAGAAACTGGGACAGCTTGTTGCTCCCCCATAGTAGAGTTCATCATACTCTAAACCGTCGAACGTTTGTTCTAAACAAAACTCGATGAAGTGCCGTTCACCTTTGTTGCTAATTTTTGTCAACACGACCTCACCGAGTGTGAGGAGACGGGACGGCTTCATATTGTCCCCTATTACAGTACAAAGTACTCTACATCGTTAACCACTTCTAAACACACATTGACTCTTTCGATTCTCATGAATTGTACTGAGACAGCTCGATGCTCTCCCACAGTAGAATACATTGTTCTCTTAATCGTCGAGCATTTGTTCTAAACACGAAGTTTCATCTTGTGCCAATGAGAAACCTGCTTTCCAAATATTTTCTTCGCAGTAGTAGCAGAAACTGGAACCATTGCACTGCCTGCACTTTTTTTGTGCAAGATACCTCATTATTTCAGTGTATTATCAGTCATCTCCGATGTACTGAGCAGCTTGGGTATTCCTGTATTTCTTGGTTACTTATTTTTAATATAATCTCTATTCCGTAACCTGTGGCGGATCCAGACAAAAGCGATCGCCCCCCCCCCCCCCCTCCCCACCAGTAGGCTGTGTCACCGTACCCTCCGCCCTCATTTTAGTGCTTGGAGTCCACCTACTATCACCAATTAAGACACATGAGTGAAGCCACAGTGAGCACACATTAACAATAATGAATGGTTTTCGTGCTAGTGAAAACAAGCAAGTCCTGACCATGCCCCTTCTCCGGTGTTACACTAGGCAACCCCCGCCCCCCTAAAATGGGTGGCTAGATCCGCCCCTGTCTGTCGCGCCAATATGGCAACGAAACCAAGCGGAAAAAAAAGTATGGTGGACACCCTAGCGAAAATTCTGATAGAAAAACTTATAGGCTATCAGTTTATTGATTGATATGTGGGGTTTAACGTCCCAAAACCACTATATGATTATGAGAGACGCCGTAGTGGAGAGCTCCGGAAATTTCGACCACCTGGGGTTCTTTAACGTGGACCCAAATCTGAGCACACGGGCCTACTACAACATTTCCGCCTCCATCGGAAATGCAGCCGCCGCAGCCGGGATTTGAACCCGCGCCCTGCGGGTCAGCAACCGAGTACCTTAGCCACTAGACCACCGCGGCGGGGCAGGCTATCAGTTTATTGACAGCTGTACCAGTGTATAGGTGTACCAGTGTATAGGTGTACCAGTGTATAGGTGCACCAGTCTATAGGTGTACGAGTCTATAGGTGTACCAGTCTATACGTGCACCAGTATATAGTAGCACCAGTATATAGGTGCCCCAATCTGTTTAGTAGAAGCTCATAAGTGCGTTGGTGCATGCTTAACCGATTGATGGGTTCGCCACTGCATTAGAGCGAGCTGGACGGACAATAAAAGTGAACACAAAAATCAGACAAATTTCTTTTATTTTATGCTTCATGAACTAATTCTTGGACTTCATGAGGTCGTTAATTTTGTTCGCGAGCGCCTTGTTCAAAATCTTCATCTTTGCGCTCACTTCTCCAATAGACAATGAGTTCTTCAAATAATGACTGAAGAAATCTGCATGATCAAAAACGAAGCTTAGTATGGACACTTGTTTGGTGACAATTATGTCGAAACAGAGGAGTAGTTTGACCACTTAAAGTGCGCAGCAATCCCATGCAACTCGGGTCGCTTTGAAATTTTTGTGGCAGTTGATTTGTGAGACAATGAACTCTGATATTAAGGTCATTTGATGATTACTTTGAAAAGTGGTTTATTTCCCCTTAAAGGATTTCATCCAGTATGGCTTAATGGCACTGGCGTAGCGACTCGTCATTAAAGGCAAAGCACCATGTGGGGCAGTGAGGGATGGCTCGAGTTGTGAAAGTAAAGAACTGCAGCACCCAGACACTGGGGCTTTAACCTTCATACAGTTTCAAAGAATTGTTGTGTCAGCATGCTCATTTCACACTAGCACACAATTGTGCACTAATCATGAAGTTTGGTGTCTTGGCATGTTTACTGACCTTATAAGCTACAAATTAGAAAGTCATGTTTGTATATTGCTGTGTGATAAGTTTTATTTGTATTGTTGTGTGAGTTATGTTTTACACGCTATATTTTGTATGGCTGTGTGAAAGGTTATGGTTTAATGTTCCTGAGACGTGTTCATTCATTGACTGTCAAAATACACTGTTGGTATCTGGCACCTGTCACGTACCCCTATTGTTTATTTGTACATGTAGAACAAGAAATGATCATCCAGCCTGAAACCTGCTTTGCATGACTAGGCCTCCTTGTGCTCATCTAGAGGAGAAAGAAACAAAAAAAGGAGAAGGCAGGAAGGTTAACCAGAAACACTTATGGTTGGCTACCTTATATTAGGGATCAGGGGTAAATAGAACAACCAGAAATAGAGGAGGAAAGAGGAAAAATCAAGAAAAGAGAAGAGATGCAATGAATTCATATACTGCTTAACACCGCCATGGAGTATTAAACAGCATTGTATGCATCCTAAAACTGCCAGTGACACTCTGGATGATGCATCATACGAGGGTCACCAAGTTTTCAGTTTTCAACAGCAAAAAAAAAAAAAAACTGATAGGCAGCATACGTAAAATGACCGATTGATTATATATATATATATATATATATATATATATATATATATATATATATATATATATATATATATATATATATATATATATACGTGTGTGTGTGTGTGTGTGTGTGCGTGTGCGTGTGTGTGCGTGTGTGCGTGTGTGTGTGCGTGTGTGTGTGTGCGTGTGTGCGTGTGTGCGTGTGTGCGTGTGTGCGTGTGTGCGTGTGTGTGTGTGTGTGTGTGTGTGTGTGTGTGTGTGTGTGTGTGTGTGTGTGTGTGTGTGTGTGTGTGTGTGTGTGTGTGTGTGTGTGTGTGTGTGTGTGTGTGTGTGTGTGTGTGTGTGTGTGTGTGTGTGTGTGTGTGTGTGTGTATCAGTCTCATAGGAAAGCTGGTAGCACTGGTAAGACTTTGTATCAGTCTGATACAAGACTGGTGCAACTGGTAAGCAACTGGTGTGCAACTGTACCAGACTGATACGAGCGTGTACCAGAACTGGTAAGACTTTATATCAGTCTCATACAACACTGGTACAACTGATAGGAAATTGTATCAGACTGATACAGACCTCTATCAGAATTTTCACTAGGGCAGCTATCAACCAGCACCCACTTCTCACTTTGTGCTTAGTGTTTTAGAAGTATGTTTGATTTTAAAACTATCAACTATGCCTTTCGCGTATTCACGATAGTCAAATGATAACTACACAAACCAGTGTTTTAAAAACGCTAAAACGATGAAGATAACCATTGAACTGCGTGCGCCGTCCGCAAGCACAGAACTAAACGAAAAGCACACCTGGCCGGTTCGTAGGTAAGGCGGAAATGGTAAAGCAAGCGCTGTAACACTCGAATGTCCAGCTTTTTTTTTTTTTCTCATGCAAAACACGTCCTCCATGCCTTCTCTCAATGATGTTTCCTACTCACAATGAAGGGCACACTCTGCAAAGAATACGGCATTGCACAGAAATTACTGAAACTTTAAAATTCACTTACTTTGTAATTCACGGGCTGCTAGCGCCACCTTTTGCCCGCACAAGAAACTGTGGCAACCTCAAGGAAAAACGCGCGAAAATTGTTCACGTGAAGCCTGTCGTAAAGGTACAAGCAGTCAGTTTCGTGGCAGCCGAATGGAGTAACGCTCGGGAAACCAGTCGTATATCAAGTGAAGAGGGTTTCAACTGCCCCGGGAATGTGGCTTTCCGCAAAAATTGGCAATGTCAACAAAGTAGTCAAATATGTTCCCAGCGTTTAAAGAGATAATGGGCTGTGTGCACTGTCGAAAATTAGTCATTCAGACACTCGGGTTTACGCATATATCCAGAAATATTGAAGTGTCTTTCAGCGGATGTATTGTTCAATTATTCGCCTCTTCTTTGTACTAGTTCGTGGAACCTTTGTGTTTATTCGTTTCTGACTGAGACACTTCCTAATCAGCACTGGCGAAAGCAGTAGAGGTAACTAAAATGAAATATTTCGAGTAATTTTACAAGTACGCATTATCACCCATAGTTTTATTGTGAAAACGAGGAGCCCCCCAAAAAAACGCATATCCTTTAAAGGTGCGCTGTATAACGCAGTTATGAGTCAAAGAATGTTGCCTCAACGAGAAAATACACCGGCACCATTTCAGACCACTGTTCGCTGGCGAAAATTTTCAATCCGCTGCTCACAGCAGGCCTTCAAAGTGAAACAACTTACCACTTTTTTTTTCATAACATAATGTTACATAACTAGTTTTATTGTCATCTAAAAGCTAGCTTCACGGATACATATTTATTTGAGGGGTGCGAATATCTAACTTTCAACTTCGAAGCGAAAACAAATTATGAAAACTGAGTACGAGTAACACTGGACATTTCTCGAATACGAATATAAAACTGCCTTTTGCAAAACGTTTTTTTTTTTCTTTTCCTCAGGAACCAGACATGAGAGATTCAGTTTGCTGTACTGCAAATTCCACGTACGAACTTAATCTATTTCAAAGCCATATGCATGTAGCAAGCAAGCTATTGGTCAATATTGTCATAAAGAATGAATAGCGGTATGTTCAGGAGGCAGCAACACCGTATTGCATGTCGCCATTCCTTCAGAAAGCGAGAGACAGTGGCGTAGCCAAAGGCTGGCAAACCAAGCCCCCAGCCCTCCCTTCTCCCCCCCCCCCCCCCCAGCTCAAAAAAAAAATATTTTTTTCTGTTTATGCTTCTAACGAGAAATGCCGTTAACTGGGCACACAGAGGGCAGATGTGTGATCCCTTAAGCATATTCCTCGGTAAGAAGGGGCAATTACAACCGAACGGCACGACATTCATTGCAACTCAACTGCTTAATTTTAGTATTTTCAAGCATGTAATCATAACTTTGCAAAGCCTTCCGATTTCTTTCGGTAGTTCTTGGTCAGCGTAATTCCGGCACTCTACTACAATACCATTCTACGCTTCAAACATAATGCCATGCTCTAATCACCACACTTGAATAGTAGGACAACATTCGCCAAAGCACAATTGCGGGAGATACGTAAGCAGCAAGTGAAACTGATTTGTCTCTTTGTGCATCAAATATTGCGAGATTAAGCACAGGTGTGTAGTTCCCTTTGAAGTATGGAAATCCCTTTGAATGGATTCGCATACTTGTTGAAAGATATTGTGGCGTTCGAACATTTCAAGTAGCAAAAACAAATGGCGAATTTAGTTTGATGCAAAAAAAAAATGAAACAAATTTTTCAAAGTTTTCAATAACTGCACTCCCTTGATATTTATGCATCTTTTTTTTCCGAGCTTATGTGAGACTTTTCTTTTTTCTTTGACCATTTCTTTTCTTTCTTTTTTGCCTCCAGACTGACTTTTCTATTTCGTTTCCCTTCCCCCAGTGAAGTATAGCAAACTGAAAAGTTTTTTTTTCTGGTTAATCTCCTTACCTTTCAGTCAACCTTGTTATCTCTCTATCTCTTTCTTTTGTGCAAGTTAAGGCAACGTTATGAAAGTACGCATGAACGCCACGTGCCAAATATCTGAGAGCATGCCCTCATAAACATGATACGGCATTCAATATTATCCTATTATTGTGTATTATATGTACCTGTTTACTTGCTAATTATTACACAACTAAATATATAAAAGGTGTTAATGTACCGGCTTCATTGTTCTATATACTGTTCGTCTGGTGTCACAATGCATGCTCAATATTTTGCGTCCCTGCATTTCTTTTATTTTCCCTCTTTCTTGATTTCCTCCTGCTGCTGTGTATGCTAAGCGTCAAGGAGCAGCCGGTGTTACTTAGGAGTGCCATCTACTGCTACTTACTTCATACTGTGACTAAAACTTACACCATTGGTGTCCGAGAAGTAGTAAAAATACATTAAGTAGGGCTGCGGAATATCTTCTAGATGTTCACAAAAGAGGACGCGAGTTCACCCTGCAATGAACTCACTTCCTGAAAAGACAGACAAAAAATAAAAAGTGTTAGACACGTACCCATGAGCTCGCCGTCTTTCTATTTAAACTCCAGTTTAACTGATTCCACCATTATGGCATAGCTATAGCTGTTTTGTCCTCCTCTCATTACGATCTTCACAAAAAAGAGGGACAGGGTGTACAGTTGCAAACGCCTGGAATAAGTGGAAAGCACTATATTCCAAAATTATTACGACAGATGACCGATTTACGACATCCATAAAAAGTGTTAAATACATCAGCATATAGCGCATTTTTAAAATTAAATCTGCGCGTCAGCTTTAACATTACTTTAATACACCGATTTCTAATTCGTAACGGCAACAGTTCTGAAAAATAGTCGCATTTGCCTTCTTGTTGTTCAGCTGCGCCATCTCATGTTCGATACGGAAACGTTTCCAAAATCGAACGTGGCGTACGATGCTGCCGGCGCAGCGCTACCAAGCGCAGCCAAGGCGCTCTCTCTGCTCGATCGTTTGCCCCAATTACGATAGATGGCAGCACCTACTTGGTAGCCTTTATCATCATTGAAGGCAATCTTTACCTTTACTGTTGCAATCGCGTCAGACCTTGCGGCTTCAACATAAGCGAACGTCGATTGTCAGAAAATTAGGGCACAGAGAGAGTAAAAAGTAAAACATCAGTCGGTCCACACAGGCAAGAGGTCGTCAACCTCGCAACAGGCGTGAAACTCTGATATGTAAAAGGCGCGAAGTCAACTGAGATGAAGAGACACGGGTTTTCCTCCGTCTGTATGGCTGTATGTCTGTGTGTGTGCGTGTGTGCGTGTGTGCGTGTGCGCGTGTGTGCGTGTGTGCGTGCGTGTGTGCGTGTGTGCGTGCGTGTGTGTGTGTGTGTGTGTGTGTGTGTGTGTGTGTGTGTGTGTGTGTGTGTGTGTGTGTGTGTGTGTGTGTGTGTGTGTGTGTGTGTGTGTGTGTGTGTGTGTGTGTGTGTGTGTGTGTGTGTGTGTGTGTGTGTGTGTGTGTGTGTGTGTGTGTGTGTGTGTGTGTGTGTGTGTGTGTGTGTGTGTGTGTGTGTGTGTGTGTGTGTGTGTGTGCGTGTGCGTGTGCGCGTGTGTGCGCGTGTGCGCGCGTGTGCGTGTGTGTGTGCGTGTGTGTGTGTGTGTGTGTGAATGAACACTGAGCACAATAATTATTGGGACTGTTAATTCATCTTCTGCGTGAGCGAGAAAGCCACCCTTGAAAGAGAGGGCTGCAAATGAGCCACGGTTGAGGCAGGACCAACAGACAAGTGGTGAGACCACCTTGAAATTTCCTTCTACGAATTCCTATAGAGACAGTCGATTAATTTGTGTAATCGATTAATAACTGATCGTTCTTGCATTCCTCCGTCATTCTATAAATCCCTATCGATTACAGCCTTTTTATCATTTAATCGAGTAAAAAACTCTTTCAGCGGGCGCATTTCAGGAAGACTGAGGGAAACGTATATTAACAATACAGTTTGTAGCTGCAAAATAATAAAGAGCCCGGGCTCTATCTTTCCTATGAAAGCTCGAAGAAAGTTTAAAAACTGAGTGATGTCATGGTTTTAGTAATCGTATTTGCTATGCTCAATATTCATCACCAGCCTAACTACGCCCACTGCAGGCCAATGTCCACTCACATGTTCCACCAATCAACAGGTCCTGTGGTTTTTGCTGCCACGCTATACCTTAAAGCTTATTAATTTTGTCTGCCGACACAAACTTCTGCTTCCCTCTCCCACAATAATTAAATACGATTCGTGCTAATTAAAAGACAGGCGCTGAACAGCATATGCTGTAAAGCCAGACGAGACGGGAATTCAGGGATAGATGAAAACTTAAAAGTGTTGAAAATAACTTCATCCGATATTAGGGTCTCACTGCAGTCGCCCGACTTAAAGACCCTCGTCTTCATAATTGCAAGATTTGCATTTTGAATGAGTTGACTAAACTGAATAACTGCCGGAGTTCGCACTAATCCACAGAAAGCTTAAACACATAAAATGGACGATTCCCAACACTAATCCGGTTGCTTCTAGTTTGCTTCTAGGCCTAAGCTAAGTGGTGGCGCGCTGTTTGTTGATTCTCAGAGCGAGTTAAGCCACGGACCATCACAGACACGACACGGACGTCGGAACTCCAGAGACAAACTCGCGCCGATGTCAATAGTCAGCCATTTCGCGTACGTGGCCGCTGGCATAGGCTTTCTATCGCTACGGATCTCATCACCGCCTCCGTTGCCTTTCCCGTTACCTATAGCATTCCCTCGTTGTGCGTACTCGAGGTCTTCGGCTCGCCACCAATCCCTCGCGGTCATTTGTTTTAATGAACCAGGGCTGTGTAATGAGATTCGCGCGACCTCTGTGGCACATGCCCCTTGACAATGACGAGTTTTTTTTTTTTGTTTGGTGGACACGGAACGTGAAATCGCATGATGCGCGAAATGAGGCGAGGAATGACTCAGGTTTATTTGAATTTGTCCGTTAAGCAGGCAACTTAGGTGTATAATGTAATCCGACTGGGACATTCCTGCATGGGCTCGTGGCGTTTGCCGACATCCCCTCAATACCTCCTCTTGATAGGAAAATCCTGAAATCATCTGCATGGTGCTTTACGACGGCGAGTAGATCGGCGAAGCGTGTCTGACAGGGGCCCAGCAGTGGCAGTACACGCGTCATGATATTCCGGTAATCGGCAGTGTTGGCAGGTCCAGATCTTATGCTCTGGGATGTGCGCGGGAATAGGGCTGGTATCTGGAGAACTCCTGCAGAGGTTCGCCAATTGGTGTTGTCGGTACAGACAATTCTATTCCGTCTGCCCATTTTCCCTACGAGGGTATTGGTGCCTGCCCGCAGCCTTAGCTGGTCTTCATGACGCTCCCCGTCCTCTGTGCTTCGGCGGCCACTCCCGGTCTATATGCTACTGCGGATCTCCAGCTGGCACCTTCAGCATAGTTCTTACACCATACAGGTTCTCAGGCCGAATGTCTACTTGGAGGTGGACGTGCAGCACAAAAAAGTCGTGACACAACATTCTCCGATACTGAATGGGGTTCAAAATCTAGAAGCATGAAGCCTGGCGTATTTCCGTTTCGGACAGCGGTGCACCGACAACGCAGTAGCCAATGGGCCACGCGCCTTTCTAGGGCCCCATACACGTTTTTTTTTTTGCAAGCCTTTTTTTACATTTTGCGCAACGCTTCCGCCAGTTCGTTGTATTGCGGATGATAGGGGGAAAATCGTAATTGTTCGGTACCCTTATTCTCCGTGAATTGGCGGAACTGTCCACATGTAAACTTGCGGCCATCGTCCGAACGACTGTTAACCGCAGCCCAGGTCTGCTGAAAACACCCCGCAAAGTTTCAATAGTGTTGTTTGTGCTGGTTATTTTCGTCGGTGCAACCTCGACCGAATTCGTATGTGCATTCGCTGCGATCGTCAACATTCGCTCCTCCACTGGTCTTGCAAAGTGAACGTAGATTCGCGACCATCACTCATATGTCTCAGGCCAAGAAACCGTCTCTTGCGCGCGTGGAATGCCGAAGTTTTGACTACGCATGCGTGCATGATGTTATCGACATCTTTGTCAAGTCCGGGACACCGGAAGAGTACTTGAGCCCGATTTTCATCGCTGTCATGCTATGATGAGTATCGTGCAGCAGCTGTAGAAATTATTTTCGAGCTGCGGCAAGTAGCCCGCACTGATGGCCCCAATAAACAATACCATGGCGGCACGCCAGCTCATCTTTCATCTGGAACAACAGCCCCAATTTTTCTTTTGTTGACGGCAATTTTCTTGGCCAGCCTTCCCCAACATAACGCATAACAGACCTGAGCATGCCATCAGGTGCTGTCGATTCAGCGAAATTGTTCGACAACACTGCAGCCCAGCTGCTGTGAGCAGCACATACTCTCGTTCGTTTCAACATTGACTTCACTGTTTTGTCACCGAGTGCCATATTCACGGGTAGAAAGCTCAAATCACCAGCCACAATCACATCTTTTCCTGGCTTGTATTGAATGCAGTGGTGAATAGAGTACTTCAGCCACAGAGTTTGAAAGGCTCCAAGGCTGTGTTCTCGGTGCTTCCAAAAGTGGCACAGGCTTATCGGGACTAAAACAGCAGAGCGGTGGTTTATATTTTGTGATGAATGTAATTTTTTCTAAGCAAGTACTCGAGCAACAACGTCGTGCCAAATACCACAAATAAGGCTTCGCACTCAGTCTGGACATAATTTCGCTCGACTGAGAAGAGGGTAAGAGATCTAAACCCGAATGATTGATTCGCACCATCCAATTTGTGGTATAAGACTGATCCCATACCATATGAGGATGCGTGTTTCCAAGATAAGAGATTTGGTTTGGTAATAGATCGACAAAATCTGCGCCTTTTCATCAACCGCTTCACTGCATGCTTCAAAGGCATTCTGTGGCTTGACATCCCAACGTAAAGGAGTATTTTTAGTTAACGCGTGTAACGATGCAAGTACTTTATCCAAGTTGCCCAAGAATGCATAGTAACATGTCACCATGTCTATAGTAAAGAGCACAGTTGCGTCCCACATCCATAGGTGTAGGCGATCGTAAGAGAGCATCGATGTTTTCGGTTTTCGACCTCAGGCAATTTGCGCTAACGCGATGACCAAGGAAGTCCAGCTTCAGCTGACGAAGTCCAAGGTGTTACATCGGCTTTCCTGAACCGCTGTAACACCTTGCGCACCGTGTCCCGACTTCCCCTTTTTTCGGCACCACCACGTCTTCCAAATGTACTTGCTCAACCGGTATGGTCTTCAATGCAACCCTTTCGACGTGTTTGCTACCGACATCTTTTTTTTTGTCACGTCATCTATTGGAAGCTAGTTGCATGCATTCTTAAAGTATATTGTATTGAATACTTACTACGCTCCCCTTTAACTTCGCTGTTATATTGCTTATCTTTGGCAGACAATATTGCTCGGTGTGTCATGCTGCGTACTGTCGTACTGAAATCGCAACACAATACGCGGATGGAGCCGTCTTCCTTGACATATGGAACGAGTGGCACCACCCACTCGGAGCTTGCGACCTGTGCCAACGAATTTTGAGATTTTTTTTTTCATAAATAGTATCCGGTACCACGTATGGTACCGCAATTCCCTTACAAAACTGGGGTATTGTTCATTCGTGCAACTGCCAATGAACCGGATAACATTCCAATAATCCTAGCCATGGCTAACCCAGATCCGCATATTCCACTTTTCGCGTAGCAGCCATGAAAATTTCGTTAGCTGCTGGTGGCTTACCGTTGGTTACGTCCACGTTGAGCCTGGCCCTCCGGTCAACTGGAATGCTTGCATTTGGTCCCACCACAGATTTAGACCTTAGCAGCGGAGCACCACTAGCGTACCGTTGACGGTTTTCGCAACACAGGTGACCCTACCTTTCATCTGTCTTTCACCGGTACATTCCCGAGGAAGCAACTCGACTGAAACGATCACTTGTCGAGCCCGGGTCAATGACGACGGTGCTGGACATAAGTGGTCATGCTACTATTTACACTGGTGATCCTGCATCCACTTGTGTTTTCACGAGCATCCCTTTCCACGGCAGCGTTCACCATAACGGTCGAACCAATTCTGTCGATTACTCACGAAAGTGTAGCAGGAATTGTGCGTAGTCCTCGCTGTTTGAGAATAATTCTTCACGGCAAGTAGCGTTTCTTTTTTTTGCGTGTCCGGGATTGGCGCATTTAAGCCACGTGTCCCCTCTTCCGACAACATAAACACTGGGTGCGGCGGAACCTGAATCGGTGGTCTTTCGGGCGTTGCCCCCGCAGCAAAGGCAGCTGGCCTGCGTCTCGCTGCTGGATGGTGTCATCTACCCCTAGCTGCGGCCTTTCTTTGAGAGCTGTCGCTATTGCTTTGTTCCTGCGGCACTATTGCCATCGCTGATTAATTCCATCTCCCATCTGTTGTAGAGTGCCGACCACTCTTAGGGTGACCCCGGTTCAACGCGGCCTCACCCTGCGGAGTGCCAGTATATTAGGCGCTGCCGAGTGTCGAAATCAAACTGAGCAGGCGCACAGGAACGCGCCGCTCTTGCTATAATACAGTGAGGCAAAAGTGGTGCACTCTAGCACTGCAGCACAACACGCGATTTATTTGCTTCCGTAGGTCTCTGAGTGCCTGCGCACGTTCGCTTCGATGCGCGGCCACGGTCAAATTATACCTGTCGCGAAACTAGGAACGAAAAGTTTCAAATGTATATTTTCTTAGAGTTAATATAGTGACTTAATTCTATGCCTATTGCCACCAGCACCAACGCCCGCTGATGACTGAAGCGTGTCTAGGTGAGCAGAGGAAATAACCAAACCAAAAACTAAATACTTTTTTTTTTCAAATAGTCGTATTTTATATATATCAATGTTAACTATATATTTACTTTACGGTTTATCTGACACTTGACTGAATTGTTGATTGCCTCATTTTTCGGTGGAGAGCCATAAACGGGGGCGCGTCCCGGCAATCTGCTCTCAGGGCTTGTGTTTAGTTTAGCGCAATGCCGGGTCAACGACGCATCGCTCACTTTGCCGTGGTGGTGCCAGGTGCGTGGGCAAGGGCTTTTGTGATGGCTCCAGCGTGAGCTTGGCAGCGGGCTTCGTTACACTCAGGATGCATGTTTCTAGAAATGGGATCCGCATGGATCCAGCTGCATATGTTATGCGAAATTGATTGTTTGGGGCCCTCTTGCTGATGATACGTGAAGCCAAGCGTGAATCAATCAAGGTTTCAATTTCGTGCCATGTAGGGCAATTGTACGACGTGGCTACCGCTTCCGGTTGTGACCTGAATTCTATTTTTATTTTGTTAGCTGTTATAGTTGTTCCCTCCGTACGTAGATGGCAATGGTCGCAACGAGCAGCCAACTGCTGGTTACCTGGGCGTCTATGGAAGTTACGCTATCAGTTTATAAATACCTTGGCGCAGCCGCGCTAGATGCACTGGTGCCCCACAGAGTCCAGCCACGCTGAGCAGTGCTTACCCTGGACGGCGACGCTAGATAAAATAGCCAAGTTCATCGGATATCTCATTGAGAGAGCGATTACTAACATCCATCCATCCATATTGGGACACCGTGTACGAGTATTCTTCTGTCTCAAGAAAAACCCTGCGATGCTTCACCGCAGTGCATGAGTACTGAAGCAGCACCTCGGTTCTGATTTCTAGATGCGAAGCATTTCTTAGCGAACTTTGACGACCTTGAGCGTATCTATCTATCTATCTATCTATCTATCTATCTATCTATCTATCTATCTATCTATCTATCTATCTATCTATCTATCTATCTAGCCGCCTACGACTTTTAGCTCTCCTGGCCGTTTGGATAGTTATATCGATGCCAAACTTCGTATTAGATAACATGACTGTATGAAGAACATATTTGACTAGTCATAACATGAAAATCATGACATGGATGTCATGAATGTCATAATTTACATTTCATAGTCCTGCAGCTTTTGGCGCTGCTTCGTTCACATGGCATGTTGCAAAACTGTTATGGTAAGACATGATTGCAGGACGAACACAGGTGACAGACCCTAACATGAAAATCATGACATGCGTGTCATGTGATAACATGACTACATGCCAGGCTCATCATGCGCTCGTGGTCGTTTCGCTAGCTTCACATATGCCAAATTGGGTATTACGCGACGCCAATGGATGACGAAGGTATGTGCCTGGTCCAAAAATGATAATCACGAGATGCGTGCCATGTGAGAACATGACCACATGCCACAGTCAAGGCGCCAGTACAATTCGACATGAGGTGGTGAGGGTGCTCGCCGGCGTTCATTACGTCGCGTCACGCCTGCGTTGCCACGTCAGGCACGTGCCGGTCCTGCCATATACTCGCAGGCTCGTGCCGCGCTGCGTTGCTTTGACGCATGCGCGTTTCAGCACGTCCGGCGTCCCTCCATCACGAAAATAGGGAGATGCAATCTTGTCTGGGTATCGCGTCGGTGCGAAATACAGCATGTCGCATTTCGTGCCGGTTTCCGCTGGGCCGAGCCGCACCGACGGACGCTGGCCGCGCCTGGCGTCAGGACAGGACAGGACAAACAACTTTATTTGGTCCTGAGAAGCAAGGCAGCGGGCCAACTATGTAGGTCCCCACCCAGCCGTTGGCTAGTCCCATGTCGGAACAGAGAGGCCATGCCTCTCCGCTCGTTCACGGGCCCTCTGGACAGCCTGAAGCTGGACGTCTTGTCTGGGGTCTGTGATTGCCGTCGTCCAGTCTTCTTCTGTTTTAAAATCCTGTAACGCAGGGCACTGCCAGATCATGTGACTCAAAGAGCAAAATTTACCACAATCTGGGCAAAGTGGATCAATATCCGGATGAAGCATGCTCAGAAAGCCCCTAGAGGGGTAAGACCCCGTCTGGAGCATGCGGTGGCGTCAGACTATAGGGTGCTTGCGTTTTGCTAACGTAGCGTCACTGTTCCCAGCGTGGGCGCGCGCGTCAACGCTACATTGGAGTATATTGGGCACTTCATGGTGCACTCCCGGCCGTTTTGCTAGCTTCACTTACACCAAATTTGGTGTTACGTGACGTCTATGGATGACTAAATATGTTACTGCTGACAACATGGTAATCCTGGCACGCGTGTCATGTAAGAACATGACAACATACCATGCTCATAGCGTGCTCGCGGCCGTTTCGCTAGCTCCACATATACTAAATTTGGTATCACGTGACGTAAGTAGATGACGAAGGTAGACATTACTTTTAAACATGATAATCATGAAACGGAAGTCATGTACAGCATCATTTAAATCCACCCCGTAACGTTGTGGTGATTTTAAAGTGACATATCAACCCTCGTCATTCGTGCTTCGCATATCAATTCTCACTGTACGTGTGACCTACCAATTTTTTCGTCTATATGAAGACAAACATTTTCCACAACGTTCATGATTTTTATACTATTCCTTGGTCATTTGTCTACAAAATGTGTATTATAGATTTACTTTGTTTTGGATATTTTGGCATATATAGTGTTTTTATAGCACTCTTTACCAACGTAGTCGACCTGGTCACTTACGCCCAACGCGAGAAAAGCCGTAAGCGTCTCTGCGCATCTTTGTTCCTAGACGTTAAAGGGACGTATGACAACGTTACGCATGAAGCTGTTCTCACCGCTCTCGAAGATATAGGAGTAGGTGGTCGGATGTATCGCTGGATACGTAGTTATTTGTCAATGCGATCCTTCTTTGTCAGCACTGAAGATTGTCCTACCTCTCCACATTACAGCCACCGTGGCGTCCCCCAGGGTGGCGTACTCAGCCCGGTGCTGTTCAATCTTACGTTAATTGCTCTCACTGAGCATCTGCCAAGCACGGTCAGGCTATCAATGTACGCAGATGATATCTGCGTTTGGGCATCGGATGTAACACGCCTGCAGTTACGAGGGAGAATTCAAAAAGCTGCCACTGAAACATTACGCTACCTACGAAATCGAGGCTTGGAAATTTCTTCAGAGAAAGGCGCCCTCGTAGCTTTTACACGAAAGCCTATGGATAAGTACACTATAAGCATCAACGGTCAAACTGTACCATACGTTCGATCGCACAAGTTTTTGGGCGTCAAAATTGACAGGAATCTATCATGGAGCGATCACGTTTCGTACGTGAAGAAACAGTTAATGGACATCTGTAATATACTGAAGTTCTTTGCAGGGAAGACTTGGGGAATATCTCCTAATGCAATGCGACAGCTGTACAGAGTACTTTTTCTCGGTTTTTTTCGGTACAGTTTACCGGCCTTGACCAATGCAAGCAAAACAAGCCTTCGAACGCTACAGAGTGTTCAGTCCCAGGTACTCCGGATTTGCCTCGGCTTGCCTCGTAGTGCGTCGACAATGGCTACTATAGCTATCGCCGGTGACCACCTCATCACGACACATATCGACGTTGAGCCACTCAGGACACATGTAAGGCATATTGCTCGGACACCCTGCCACCACCTAGCCTCTTTACCAGCAGACAGACCACTTTCATCATTTTGCCAAATGGTCACCACATATCGCGATTCTTTGCCAACATGCTTCACACCCGCCGCCAGGCCTTCGACTCCTCCCTGGTGCCTGACTCAGGCTAACATCAGGCTAACTATACCTGGCATCCAGAGAAAAGCTTATATGTCGTCACCTGCTCTTAGACAGCTTGCTCTGCTCTTGTTATACGAGACGTATCAAGGCTGTATACACGTATGCATGTGCACCGACGGCTCTGTTTTACAGAAGAGTTCAACGGCATCATTTGTTATACCGATAAAAGACACGACAAGAAAGTTCAAGACCTCCCACCTTACGACATCAACGGGAGCAGAGCTCACAGCTCTTCGGGCCGCATTGCAATGCATCAACGACCAACAGCCACAAAAATGGGCAATTTTCAGTGCCTCAAAGGCGGCACTGCAATCCCTTCTATCACCTTTACGCCATGGCCCGTATGAACAGCTGGTATTTGAGATTGCAGAAAAGACTCACCAACTCATTAAGGAAGGACATGAAATAGCCTTTCAATGGCTCTCAAGTCATTGTGGAATAATTGGCAATGAACGCGCCGATCGAGCTGCCCATTCTGCCCATACTGAAAGCAATGAAATATCAATTCCGCTTTCCAGAACTGACGCTGCACAGAAACTCCGCATGCTTGCTCACAAGCGCACCTCGTCACAATGGAACGAATCACATTTCATCCATGCACGGTTAGGTACTTTGGACCCAACTCTTAGTCTTCGAATTCCTCCGGAATTACGCCGACGAGACGCTACTATGCTGTGCAGATTATGGTTGGGCGTCGCATTTACGAATGCGTACGCGTTCTGCATAGGAATGGCTGACACTGCTGCATGCGACCATTGTGGCAGTGGTGAAACAACTTGGCACATTCTGTGTGAATGCCCACAATACCGCTCGCAGAGACAGTCACTCTGCAATGCACTAGATGAACTGGACAACCAGCCTCTTTCGGAAGAAAGAATCCTGCGCTGCCGACAGGACTTTATGTCGCAGAAGAAGGCTGTGAAGGCGCGCCTGCGCTGCTTGCGTTCAACCGGACTGTCCAAATGACTGTGATCGGAACTCCCCGAATGGGTGCGCATGTGGTTTTTTTCTCATTTATTTTTTATCTCTCTATTTCTATCCTCTTTCCGACCCTTTTCCCCACCCCCGTACAGGGTAGCAAACCAGTTCGTCTAGGTTAACCTCCCTGTCTCTTCCTTTTATTTATTTCTCTCTCTCTCTGTGTTTACCAGCTGGCAACCGAAAAGTTCGTACTTTTCACATTTTTATTCATTCTAAAATGTTTTAGTTGCTCTACTGCATATATGTTTGGCAGATAGCATTTCATTCGGGAAAGATTGGTATGCTGCATTGCATGGTAGAATAATTTTCAAACTGCATGTCAAAAGCTTTTCTCGCGAGGCACACGAAAAACAACTATTCTTGCGCTGTAATGAAAGCCATATCTCCTGTTGAAGTAATTTAAAAATTGCTACTTCTTAAACTATTAGCACTGTAATGACATTATTATTTGTAATACGTAACGAAATTTATTCATTTATAACAGTAATTTTTCCATCACTGTGACAGCAATGTATGCTAGTTGCATGTCAGATTGAGCTACATATGTGCCCTGGTGAAGTGGGGCTTTACCCACCCAGTAGACAGATGCCACGTCATTTCAATCTCAAGTGTGCCCTTCTACGGCGTAAGAACAGCGATGTGGGACTGCGTACTTCTCGTAACACCTGTGTCTAAAGTGGTTTCCGAAGAAAAGCCACTTCCGTATCGTCAATATAAAAGTCGTAATGCCTAGAAACTGTTAAAACCCGCTTGTCGCTACTCATGCTAGGTTGCTTTTATGCAAACAAACAAAAAAAGAGCTGGGAAAGTCGATAGGCTTGCAGCATTGAGCAGATAACCCACGAACCGCCGCAGATGCTTCCTTTGTTCGGAGGGCCCACAACTGTAAAAACATTCATATTGTGAAGTAGCTGAAGTGGTCGTAATACCCACCGTTGCTTTGACACCCAGCTTTCCTGACATCACCCCGGAATATATCCTCCCTGTTTTCCTCCTCCTTCAATCATTCGATATCCCACACTTAAATCGGCAATCCACTCGCTTTGCTTCTTTTGTGCCACCCCGACGCGCGCCCGTTTTTTCCCTCTACCAATTTTTTTCCTCCTTTGAGTATACACTTGACACTCAGCTTGCTGATCCGTCGCTGACGCTCCCGCCTTGCCCTTTCAACGTACACATTGCGTGATCACGGGCGAGTTGCTGAATCGAATGTTAGTATGCGAGTGCATTTCTGTGCCCCCCCCCCCCAAAACGACGTGCTCCACAGCCACCCCATATTCGCCGAAGCAACTTCAGTTTCTAGGTGCACAACACTTTATGAATTCTTTCAAAATATTGCCTTATCCAAACATTAACGACCTCAATGCTTCACCCCCAGAATTATCTAACAATAAAGCAGTGCAGGTGTCGTCGTGAAAGATGTTCACTATGTCTATAACTGGTATACTAAGGCTATATAATGTACTGAAAACGTCCTACAGTCATTAACCGTGAATCTTATAAGTTGGTATTCTTGAGATCTTGTGATCTTCACATGTCTTATAAGTTATAAACTTTTCTAGCCGAGTGATAGCTTAGCGCTTACATGTCACATGCATAGCGCAAGCTGCAGAGAGAGAGAGAGATAAAGAGAGATAGAGACAGAGAAAAAGAAAGGCCAGGAGGGTAACCAGATATTGGCATCCGCTTTGCTACCCAGAACTTGGGCTGGGAAAATAGGGGCATGAAAGAGGGGGTAGATAGAGAAGGAAAAAAAACGCACATTCACTCATGAGAAAACGAAAACACACACAGGAAGGGCGTTCTGGCTACCACCGTTCAGAAAGGCCGGTCGATCGCAAAAAGTGCAGTAGCGTTTTCAGGGCCTTCTTCTGTGAAGTTGCATCTTGTCGATATTGTACAATTTTTTCCTCCGGCAGAGGTTGCTTATCTAATTTTCCGAGTTCCTTGGGAAGGCATAGTCATTGTTTACTATACTTTAGGCATTCATAAAGGATATGTTGGAGGGTTTCTTCTTTGCCACAGTGGCCACAGGCAGTGGCATCGGCCATCCCAATGCGGAAAGCGAAGGCGTTGGTAAACGCAGCGCCCAACAACGGCCTACATAAAAGGGTCTGGGCTGCTCAGCAAAGCCTCGACGGGACTTGAAGACTTAACGTAGGGTCAAGCGAGTACAGTCGGGCATGATTGAGGTGCGGCTGATTCCATTGTGATGTGGTTTTCTGGCGAGCAAGCTAGTGGAGCTTTCGTGCAGCATCTGTCCTATAGAAAGCAGTTCATGGTGGGCTGAGCGGGCAGCTTGATCGGCATTGCAGATGATTCCGCAGTGACTGGGTAACCACTGAAATGTAATTTGGTGCCTTTTGTCAGGAAAGTGGTGTATAACCACTACTATCTCTATCACCAGCTGCTCGTGCGGTCCACGGCGCAAGGCTAATAGTAGAGACTACAATGCCGCCTTCGAGTCGCAGAAAACCGTCCACTTGCGTGTAGTTTGATCAATGACAAATCGCAACACAGTACGAATGGCTGCCAATTCTGCTGCCATGGATGTTGTTGCTGAGATGTCTTGAATTTAGTCGTCGTGACGAACCTTGGCATCACGACTGCTCTGGTTAAGCTGTTCGGCCGAACCGATCAGTCAGTGTATATATGTAAGGAGTCTTGGTATTTTTCATACCAGAGAAGTAGTGTGAGCTGCTTAAGAGCCGGTGACGACAAACTGGCCTTTTTCTAAACGTCAGGTATGGTAATATTACTAATTGGTTGAGCGAGGCCCCATGGCGGAGTCAAAGGTCTAGCGGCAAGAGAGAACGAAGTTAGGATCGACTCGCCATGTGCGGTCACTGTTTTGCAGTAAGATGTGCACGGTCGGTCCACTGGTAGAGAGGCTATAGGTGAGGGCGAGGACTTCGAGTAAGGTGTCGTATAGTGTCCTCGGCACTTCAACAATAATGCGCGTCTTGATGAGGCAATATTTGTGATGGCAATATTTTCCGCTGTTGATGCACTTCAGGGCAAGCCTAGACAAATCCGGAGTGATTGTATACTTGTTTTATTTGCATTGGTTAACGCAGGTAGGCTGTATCGAATGAATCCAAAGGAAAAAAACCTGTAGAGTCGTAACATGGCGGCTGTAGACATTCCCCAGTTCTTTCCAGCGAAGTACTTGAACAAATGGCAGATGCCTGTCAGCCGCCTTTTCATGTATGATACATGTGGGCTCAATGAGAGGTCTCTGTCAATTATAACACCAAGGAATTCGTACGATTGGAGGTAAAATATCATTTCGCTGTTTATCAGAACACTGTAGTTCTGAATTGGTTTGCGCGTAAATGCCACAACTGCATATTTCTCAGAGGAAATTTTCAGACCTCGTTTACGGAGGTAAATAGCAGGTTGAGTGGCAGTTCTCTGAATTCGCGCTCACAGCATAGACGTGTTACTGCATACGCCCAAACGCAGATGCCATCCGCGTACATTGAAAATCTGACAGTACTTGGCATATGCTCATAGAAAGCCATTAGCGTCAGGTTGAATAGTACAGGGCTAAGTACGCCACCCTGAGGAACACCACGGTGGCTGTAATGTAGCGAATTGTCACCATCCTCGGTTTTAACAAAAAAAAATGGCAGCATATCCACGCAGTGAATGTTGGAGAGTGGGGCGAAACATCCGTCCGTCCATTCGTTCTTGCTTCCGTCTGTCCATGCGTTCGTCTGTGTGACCGTCCGTGCATCCATCCGCCCGTCTGTGCGTGCGTCTGTTCGTGCGTGCGCACGCCCATCTGTGCGTCCGTCCCTGCGTTCGTCCATGCATCCACCCCTGCGTCCGTCCATGCGTCCATCCATCCGTGCAGTCATCCGTGCGTCCGTCCATTCATCTGTTTGTGGTCCGTTCGTCCATCTATTCAACACTCCAAGTACCACCATCTCACATCTTTTCATCATTTATTCCCCATATATAAGCACCGCCATTCAGCGGACAATCCAAGGACTAAACGAGAGGTGGCACACGCACACTTTCTTACGGCTTGCGCTACGTGTCTACTTCCTACCTTTAATTACCTCGAGTTCATGGTATATGCTACTTCACTGTATTCATGGCACTGCGGCCGAACGCTCGCTAAACCTTTCTAAAACCAAGGAGGTTACGCCCAGCGAGTATAACGTAGCAACCCTTTTTTGTTAGATAGCGCTCAATGTACATGCCAATGGCTGCTAATGGGGAATGAGAGACAACAGAATTCGGCTTTTAGATAACGCGCACGCTGCGACTTTTTTTTGTTCAACAACGCACAGAAGAAGTCTCCCACCGGCACCACCTTGCAGGCCAAAACGTAAGGCTGGTTACACATTACAACTATGACTACTACGAGGGACGAACGGGTGCCACCTTAAGGAGTTTCGCCCCTAAAGGGATCGCTCAGAGAGATAGCTGCGTAGCCACTGAAACATCCGACCACTGTTACGACCGGGGTTAGCAGGCACCAGAGGTCCAGGAGCAAGTTGCTGAGGCAGGAGGAAGAGAGACCAGAGGAGGGTTTATTTACATAATGTGCATTGTGAGCTCTCGTACAGGACGAGCTCTTTTTTACATGGAGAGCTTTCGAATCTGGCGTTCCTCTACATGGCGCTCCTTAGAATGAGCCCAGTGGCTCATTATAAAGGATATGTGCTCCCCAGATCCCTAGATCAGGGAACACGTGCAGATGGTGCTGTCCAATCACAGATCACACACAACTGGCGAGGGGGACGAGCATACACGGCCCACGTGAACGTCCAATATTGAGCCATGATCACTGCAATCCAAGGTGGCGCCAGCGGGGCTTTTCCTGGTCGTGTGTGTGGCGCTGGTCGAGGGGTTCCAAGCTCATGACAGCATACTTGAAAGGGTCTGCCGAACTGCTCGCTTAATTAACGGGACTATTTGCGGTGGCCGCCGCGGTCTCTTTCAAGGAAGATGCTGCATTTGTTGTCCTCTCTCGAACGGCTTACGGCGTCGTGGTTACACGACGTCTTACCCTCCGGCTAGGAAGGACAATGCTTGGCGGTCATAGGCAGCCGGCCAGTCGGCTACTTGTTTGAGGATCCAAAGAGCGCCACTCCCTCGCCAGCTGTGTCGCCAGTCACAACACCGCCCACTTCTACCTCTTTGAGACCGGTGAGGATAGCTTCATGAGTGACGTTATAATACGCCCACTTAACATCAAGAAATAACGAAGCACAGAGACGCTTACGACCTTCTTAGTGTTGTACGTATACAGCGGACCAGGTCTATGACGCTATCTATTTATGATCGGCCACGGCGAAAACCCGTCATAGCGTCTGGGTAGATGTGATGCTCCAGGTACCATTCTAGCCATCCAAGTACCATCCTCTCCATCATTTTGCCCAAGCAACTAGCCAGTTCCATCGGGCGGTACGATGTGAGCACCAATGATGACTTGCCAGGCTTGAGCAATGAAAACAAACGGCTGGTCTTCCAGTAAACTGGGAGGATGCCCTCTCACCACAAATCATTGTAATTCTCGAGGAGGCCACTTCTAGCACACTCACCAAGGTGACACAGTGCTTTGTAGGATATTCCATCAGGCCCGGGTGCTCATGTCCGTCTACACAAAGCCAGTGCTGCTTTAAGCTCATGAATAGAAAAATTTTGGTCCATGTGGTGATCGCGTGATGTCGTGCCACCACGTGAGTGCGTGATGATGTTGGGATCTGCAAGCTGATGAGATAATTTGGCACATAACTTTTTTGCCACGTCGGCTTCCGATCTCTGTTGAGAGAGAGCTAGAGCTTTGAATGGAGACCGCTGAATGGGAACTGTCCAGAACCTTCTTATTGTCCTCCACAAGGATGAAAAGCTTGCGTGGATCTAACGATGCGCAAAAGGCAGCCCAACAATGTGACTAGCTTGTCTATGCGGCGTTGTATCTTCTTCTGAAGACGTCTAGTGGTTCGTAAATCGTCAATCGCTTTCGTGCGTCGGTACCCGCGTCCAGCACACCATCAGATAACCTGGAAGTCATTCTAATTCTACATCAAATACCGTTACGCTCGAAAAGCATGTGAGGGTGCACACCGTGTCTTGCACCGTGGACTTTATCACCTCTTCTAAGTCACGTGAGGTGTTCTCTTGACAGCGTTCTTCTATGAGAGATACAAACTTGGTCCAGGACGAAGACGAGGAAGAAAGTTTAAGCGGAAAGACAGGGAGGTTAGCCAGTTCTTAGACCGGCTGGTTACCCTGTGCTGGGGAAAGGGGTGAGGCGAATGAAAGATGTTTAAAAGAAATGTTGCGAAGAGAGGGAGAAATTACAAAAAAAAATTGCGACAGAGGAAAGGCAACATCAAAGAGTATAAGACACTAAAGTCTGTCTCTGAGGCCAGTTGTCTGCAAAAAGCACAGCAAAGCTTTCAAAGCCTTCTGGGCTGAAGATGGGCTCAGCCGATGACCCAGAATCCTTTGTTCCGACAAAAGCCGATCGTCTAGTCTATCCAGAGTTGCAGTGAGTTCTTGTCTTTGCGCGTTGAAATGGGTGCACTCACACAGAAGGTGCGCGATGGTTTCTTCGCAACTGCAGTAAGTGCATGTAGGAGAGCTGGCCATCCCAATGAGATAAGAGTATGCGTTCGTGAAGGCCACTCCAAGCCACAGGTGGCATAGAAGAGTCTCCTCAGCTCGAGCTATCCTTGGGGAAAGACGAAGCTGCAGATCGGGATCCAAGTTATGCAGGCGCGCGTTTGTGGAGTCTGTTGAGTTCCACTGTACCAGTGTGAGGTCACGTGCAAGCGAACGAAGTCTTGTAGCTGGGTCGGTTCCTGAGAACGGGATGGCTTTGTATTGGGTACCATCGTGTGCAGATCTAGCGGCCTCATTTGCGCGGTCATTGCCATATATACCGCAATGACCTGGTATCCACTGATACACTATGCTGTGCTGTTTTTCTGTTGCTTGGTGATGAAGAAGCCTTATTTCAGCTACTAACTGTTCATTAGGTCCATGGCGAAAGGGTGATATCAGACATGGAAGAGATGCCTTCGAGTCCGAGAAGATCGACCGAATTCCCGAAGGTTCTTTCACTATAAACTCCAGAGCTGCACGAATGGCTGCAAGTTCTGCAGCTGTCGACGACGTCAAATGCGATGTCATGAATTTAATTGCGATGTGCCTCGCAGGAATAACCACCGCCCCTGTAGAGCTTACTGAAGACACCGAGGCATCCGCGTATATGTGAAGGCGTCCGTTGTGCTTCTCTTGCAGGAAAAGTAATGTGGCCTCTTTCAGGGCTAGATGCGACGACGTTTTCTTATTTTGGATGTCAGGAATTGTAAGAAGGGCTTTAAGTGGGTGTAGGCACCATAATGGTATCGGCGGCTGTGCTGCATGCGTCAAGTGCAATGGAAGCACTGCGCAATGCTGAGCTACAGTTGCGCTGAACGCTGAGTGGGGCCTGGAAGTTTGAAGTGAGGCGAGGTGATGAGATGGAAGCCGAGCGAAATGTCTTATGTGCATTCTCAAAGCGTCTACGCGGATGTATGCGTTGACTGGATAATCACGCGCAATGATGACTGTCGCTGCTGTAGACGCGCATCTCTGGAGACCAAGGCATATTCTCAGGGCTTGGGCTTGGATCGACAGGAGGACGCGCAAGTTTGTTCTTCGGATCCCGCAAAGCACGGGTAAGCTGTATCGCATATAACCGAGGAACAGAACAGTGTAGAGTTGGAGCATTGCTCGTACCGATGCACCCCACGTTTTTCCAGCAAGAAACCTCAGTATATGCAGAGCATTGCTCGTACCGATGCACCCCACGTTTTTCCAGCAAGAAACCTCAGTATATGCAGATGACATCTGCATCTGGGCGTCAGGCGTAACACGCCTTCATTTGCATGCCCGGCTTCAGAGAGTGGCTACAATAGCGGCAAAGTACCTGGAAGAACGGGGACTAGAGCTGTCATCAGAGAAATGCTCGCTTACAGCATTGACGCATAAGGCTATGAGCCCATATGTTATTAAAATCAACGGACACACGATCAACTACGTGAAGACCCACCAATTCCTCGGAGTCATAGTTGATCGCGACCTCTCCTGGAGCCCTCACATCGCCCACATGAAAACTAAACTCACCATGATAAACTTGGTCCAGTTCACTCTTTCGGTAGTTTTGCGTACCTTGCAGGGTGATAATCCTCTTATCTTGACATATGTGGGCATGTGGTCTCTCCCATGCATTTTTATGTCCGCAAACAATCTGGCACATCTGACGACAACTCGCGATACAAAGGCCAAGTCAATGCAGCTGCTGTATCTAGGGCCACGTAACAAATTCGGCAGATCCCACGCACCTGGGAACCGACGTTATGCGAAACATGCAGAGGTAAGGTGACCGTGTTGCAATTTTAATTTGTGACACGTCATGAAATGATTCTAAATATATGTGCAAAAGTTGCACGTACAGACATATGTTGAACAGTTGCAGATGTTTATACAACCAGTTATTTGCACTTGCGCAACGATGCAACTGGAACATACGTATTAGCAACACCAGAAGCTGATATGAAGCGCTGATGCTCGCGAGGATGCTGGTCCTGAACACTGCCACGTAAATCAACTTCAGCGCATGGCAACTAACCACAACTGACGTTAACCCGGCATGACGGATATACGAAAAAAGCACATGTGCAATATTTCTAAAATTGGGTACGCAGCACTGCAACCACTATTGACGTTTAACGAAGATTAACGTCTATTTGTAAAGTAGTTCCGAGAACTGGCGTAGGTCTGTGGTAAAATGCTTCATTGCCACGCATAATGCTTGAGTTTGATTCCAGCTGGGACCCTGACATTTATTCTTTTCATTCGTGGGGTCGACGCTATCGATTTCGGGTATTTCTTAACGCTCGCACGTTAAAATCGCCAATGTGTGTACTCGTCGTTCCTGGGTAGATACTAAGTGTCAATAACCTGCGGCACATACCCACATACGAGCAGCACATACTCGCCCGTGGCTATGTGCCACTGTCTGGCGGGACGTGTTTGACGACGAACGTGACGAGATTTTGACTTTATGGAAGTCTTGAGCAACGCGTCTTATTTGTCAAACTATCATACCCTCCCATGCTGGTTTTGGTTCACGCCAAGTTAAGAAGGTAACCACGAGAGCACCCAAACGTAAGCGGCTAGATTAGATTAAATAGATAGATAGATAGATAGATAGATAGATAGATAGATAGATAGATAGATAGATAGATAGATAGATAGATAGATAGATAGATAGATAGATAGATAGATAGATAGATAGATAGATAGATAGATAGATAGATAGATAGATAGATAGATAGATAGATAGATAGATAGATAGATAGATAGATAGATAGATAGATAGATAGATAGATAGATAGATAGATAGATAGATAGATAGATAGATAGATAGATAGATAGATAGATAGATAGATAGATAGATAGATACGCTCGAAGTTGCCGAAGCTCGCTAAGAAATGCTTCGTATTTAGAATGTAGGATTGCCATCATTTAACAAGCACAGCTTGTTGTCTGAAGCAAACGTTGTCAGACTTCTGCCGTTTGTGCTGATCTTCGGGCTCCCCCATAGCGTATGATGAGCGCGAAAGTCCCTAATGATGACCCATGAACCAGAAGTGGATAATAGGATGTATCCTAGTCATCTGGGGTCAAACATACTTGATGGCGACAGGTAGGTACTGACAGCAGTGACAGTAAGAGCCTTTTTTTTTCACTGTTAAGCGTACATATTGGTAATCATTTCCAGGTGGCACAGACTAAAGAATTTAAGTCAAGTCACGGCGAATAAACAGCAGGACCTTGCCGTTTGCACTGAATGAAGCTGACATAAGTTATTCGTATCCGGAGAGTCTGATAGCACTCGATAAATTTGGCTCGCAGATGACGATGATGGGAAACATATTGATGAAAACGAACCGACGGAAACCTGCAATGCATGATGTCAAACTCCATGCATTCAACTGAAAAAATGTTGAATTTCTGACCTTTTCCTAAAAGACAGTGGCTGGTGAGCCATTATCTACCGGAGAGCTGCCAGTACTGGACTCAGGGCGTCCTGTACTTGAAGTGAACTTCTGGTTGACGCTGTGTGCATGTTGTCTAACACCGTGCGAATGGCATTAATTAAGGGTCGTAGAAGAGCAATCACTTGCATGTCCAAGTTCCACTGCTCCTCTGTTATCGCAGCTTGCTCTGATGAAGGAGGCTTCTGAAGTGGTTATTCCACAAGTCGCGTGCGCGTAAGTGGCGGCCAATATTTAGCAGAAAGAGATCTACTTGTTTTCTTTCTCCCATCCTCTGCATTCACCGTTCCCAGATGCGTTGGCTTACTTCTTGTTGTTGAGTGTGTTCTTCGCGAAGGCCTCCGATGGTGACGTCGTCGTCTTCGCCAGACTTTTTCAGTGGCCTCTTCGTGCGTAGAGCTGTCTCGCACAATTTGCCTAAGAATAGCAAACTCCTTCTTTATGCGTGGGCGGCCTTTGAAAGATGCGCTGTGAGCACCTTGACAATTACGGCACTTCAGTATGGCTGCGCTGCATTTGTCCTCGGAGTGTGGTTCTGAGCATCGGGGGCGCCCTGCGGACTTCCTCCACGCACCCTGCACATGGCCAATCTTCTGGCAGTTATGACATCGCATAGGTTTTGGAATAAATGGTCGGACCTGTGGTGACGAAAGTTGCCAACATTCACAAGGGAGGGGAGACAGTCCCCTTTGAACGTAATTTTCAAAAAACGTGTGTCACCAAGGCGGCTGAGATTCACAATGACATTATCTTCATTTGCCAGTTTTATCAGCACTGGAAGATCCGCGTTTGGAATTTCAGTGGCGATGTCTTAAGTGACTCCAGTTGAAGCGGTTCTATCAGCTGGTGTTATAGCTAGACTTGACACCGATGTTACCCAGATGCGTTACTTTCTGAACCGCATTCAGCGCGCACGGGTTCAGCACATCGATTGCCAATATGTTCCTTCTTGCGTTTAGTCGTACTTCTTCGATCTAATTTGGCGTAATATTTTCAAGATACGTAAAGAGCGCTTGCCTGTTCAGCCTACGTAGACTGCCGGTATCCTTCAGCGGCACAAACAGGATGGAGTGAGGCCATCACTGAGGGGCAGTTTTCATGGTGGCCGTGCTTGATGCCGAAGGTGCATTGACGATCATTGACGAAGGAGCATTGACTGGTTGAAAGCCATCGTCCGAGGACTCGTCACTTGATGCAGAGTACAGCTCAGTGTCCTCACTCTCACTAGACGCGTTTCCTCGCTTCCTCGAAACAGTGCCCGTGGTCGAAGCGGACTCGGACGGCACCCCATGAGGTTGAACATCCATCACCGCGATAAATGGGGTGATAGACCTATCAAATGCAGTGAAAAATCCAGAAAAGCACAAAGACGAGCAAGGTGTGTTCCGCACACGAATCACTTCGCCTTCCTTTTCCGCCTAAGCTGAGCTTCGCTAAGCGGTGAATGAGGTCGCAGTGAGGCACGTCGCTACTTTAGCTGCAGTATAAGCACCACAGCCAATGACACGCGCCATGAAAATCCTTTGACCAAGGCACATTCATCCAGCGACAAGCGAAGCGTTGCCAGCGGATTAGAAGACATTGCGAACAGGGTCTAATGATGCTATCGCATTCCACTCTTAAAGGCGAAATTTAGGCGTTGTGCAAAAACTCTATAGGCATACTGTGGAATTGGCGTGGAGAAATCAGTCATTGTGAAGGTCAGCGTCGACATGTTTGTGGAATTCTGACGTTATTGCCATCTCATAAATGACGTTTGTAAGAATAATGGCAACGGCATTCGTTTAAAAGGCAAGATTAGCTAACGCTTCGTCACCACCACTCCATGCTTCAGTATTGCGCCCCATCGGAGGACTACATGCCGTGTCTGTGAAAGCGGAAAGGGGGGTGAGGGGGTAGCTGGCCTGTTTTTTTTATGCGCATGCTTACACCCACCACCACACCACCCTGAAGCCTTGCCAACATCACCTGGTGTTGGATTACCTCAGGGATCAGAGGACATTAATCAAGAAGAAATTTAATAAGGTTGAGAGTTGGTGACTGATCATTACACCGGAATACGCCGAAGGTTAAGTAGCCCACATTTTTACATAGACAGCAGGGACAAGAAGAACACGACACTTTATAGTAGCGTGTGTTTTGAACTTCTTGTCCCTGGTGCCCATATGAAAAAGTGTGCTATACTTGATCTTACGGTATAGTGATCTTTCACGAAGAGACGCTGCAACATTCTGACGTCATTCATGAGGTAACAAATATTCGCCACTTGGGAAGATATTATGTGACATTGAGGTCATTCGGCAGTTGCTATCTCTGGTGTTCATACCGCTGCCTGATCCTGCTTTTACGCTAATGATCTTATTCACTTTGTAAGCATACATGTAGCATCGGAACAGTGAGTGACATTGTTTTCTACTTTTTAACACGAACGTCAGTTATTACAAGATACGCCGGCTCCACTGACGTATCTCCGTTACGGTTATAACGTTGCAAAATATTCACTAACAGATATCAAAGACAAGCCACAAGCCTTCATCGGGACTCCATAATCTACGAATCTGCAGCGCCCTGCAGCGCGCGGCGCAAAATGACTGGGCCCCTATCCATATACCCGGTTCCGTCGTTCGCCAGTGGGCATGGCTGCAGCACAACGGGCAACATGCTGAGCAATCCTTTTTCCTTTGTGCTTCAGCTTAGTCATCACCATCTTGCTTATTGTATACGTCTTGATGACCGATTTTTAGTGCTGCTGCCCTGCCCACTGTGTGCTCATTGCCTTTTTAACAGTGTTGTTCTGTTATCAAGGGATCTTTTGGCATGTGAGGGTATTGAATCAAACCCAGGGCCTCCTAACGAAGATATGTTGAAGGAACTCTTGGAAGGACAAAAGAAGCTTACTTGTGTCGTTGAACGCGTTCAGAAATCGCAAGTAAAGATTGAAAAAAGAATTTCAGGTTTAGCAGGTCGTATAGACAGCCTCGAACAGAAATTGAATGAACTTAGCAGTTTGTCTACCGACGTTAAGAATATGAAGCTGTCAACATCAAAGCTTGAAGAGCAGGTATCAACGCTTATTGACAAAGTAGATAACCTTGAGAATATATAGAAGCCGCAGAAATGACTTAATCATTTACGGGTTAGAGGAGCCCCGTGACGAGAAGTATGAGGACCTGAAAGCTAAAATAGAGGAAGATATTTTTCAGCAGAAGTTGGAAATAACGGTAACAGGCATTGAAAGATGTCACAGGTTTGGCAAAAAAACAAAGGCCGGGCCACGACCTGTGATTTTTTGATTACCGGGAAAAAACTAACGTTTTGTCGAGTGCATTTAAATTAAAGAAAAGCACATTGTCCCTGTCTGAAGACTTTTCCAAACGAGTTCATGAAATACGGAAGCAATTGTGGAAAAGTTCAGAGGAGGAAAGGCTGCGTGGCTGTAAGACAAAGCTAGTTTATGATAAGCTTAAGGTCGATGACATCTTGTTTGCATGGGACGAAGAAAAGGGGTCACATTATCGGCTGAAGAAAAAATCTAACTGACACAAAAACAAGCACTATGGCGCACTAAAAATACTAAATGTAAATTGTAGGAGCGTTCTTAATAAGGCCACTGAATTAGAGGCATTATTACTTTCTCATGATCCTGCTATTGCTGTCTTGACGGAAACGTAGCTAAGTGACTCGGTTTTTGATAGTGAATTTGTTCCGTCTGGCTACAGCGCATACAGAAATGACCGGGCTAGTAAAGGCGGCGGCGTCTGTGTGCTTTTCAAGGATAACCTTAAAATGTGTAGAATGGCTGATGTGCGAAGAGTAGAAGGTATTTTTTGTAAGGGTTATCACAACGATGTCCGTTAAATTATAGGAGGTGTTTATAGGCCCCCAAACGCTCCTGCTGACGTACTGAATGAATTGAAAAACTATTTGAAACTGAATATAAAGCATGATGACCAGATTTTAATGACAGGTGATTATAATTTACCTAATGTAGATAGGAAAAAAATTGCCCTGAAGCAGTGCGACTCTTCGGTTGAAGCTATGCTTGATATTTGCTACATTTTTGACATCCTTCAGCTAGTTGAAGGCTACACAAGAATTCAAGGGACCACTCAGTCAACCCTATAGACCTTTTCTTCATTAACCAGGCAATTACACCTAAAGCAACGACTGAGATATATCCGGGAATTTCCGATCATCCTGCAGTGCTATTTACTCTAAGTGACACAGTGTTCGATAAGACATTGCCCTGTTTATCTTTCCCTAATTTCGATCGTGCAGATGATACTGCTATTATAGATTTCCTTTCATTCAACTTTGATAACTTTGCGAATAATGAAACTGATATACATAATTTGTGGAACTGGTTTAAGGACATTGTCAAAGAATGCATTGAATCATTTGTGCCTCTGGTAATTAAAAAATCGAAGCGAAAAAATCTGTGGATTTTTCGGATAACACTGAGGTTAAGAAGGCAAATAAAGAGTCTAAAGAAAAAACGAAGTCTGAACGTAGCGTATTCAGAACAAATAGCTAAGCTTTCAGTAAAACTGAAAAATCAAATTCAAACAGATAAGCAGCGTTATTTTGGGGAACTCTTGCCGCATTACTTGACCTCGTGTCCCGAGAAATTTTGGAGGAGCGTTTCGCCCACTTCGAAAGAGTGTGATGTTTTTAATGTCGATGGTATTCTTACGCACAATATTGCTCGAATTGCAAATGCTTTCAACGATCACTTCAAATCGATTTTTTCTTGTGACAACTCTGTATTACCGATCTTTGAAACTGTTTCGCCGCGAATGCCCGATATTGTTGTTAGTGAACAGGGCATATTGAACATGCTTGTGAACCTTAATATCTGAAAGTCCTCTGGACCCGACAATATCACTTACGCGTTCTTAAAGAGATACGCTGAATGGATGTAGAAATACCTCCATGTTCTTTTTACAAAATCGCTGCGTGAGGGCCAGGTTCCAGACGACTGGAAAACAGCTAGAGTCAAGCCTATCCATAAATCGGGCAACAAGCAGAGTGTCAAAAATTATCGCCCCATCTCGCTAACTTCAACCGTTTGTAAACTTTTGGAACACATTATACACAATAGTATTTCATGTTTTCTGGACGAACATAGTATCTTAAACCAACATCAGCATGGATTCAGGAAGGGATTTTCAACAACGACACAATTGGTATCAAGAATACACGACTTCGCTACTTCAATTAATAATGGAAAACAAACAGATGCAATTTTTATGGATTTTTTAAAAGCTTTTGACAAGGTTTCGCACAATAAATTAGTATACAAATTAGAAAAAACTCTCGGGAATGATCAACTTATTAAATAGATATCGGCCTACTTGAAAAACAGAGAACAGTTTGTAGATTTTAACAATCATTCCTCTCACAGGTTTTCCATTGACTCTGGCGTCCCTCAAGGGTCGGTTCTGGGTCCCCTTCTATTTATTTTATATATTATCGACATAGTAAATGGTATACCTGTAAATATAAAGCTCTACGCGGACGATTGTGTTATTTATTCTGAAATAGAATCCTCAAAGAACCAAGTTTTGTTAAACGAGTCGTTTAATAGGGTTGTTCCTGGTGCAAGGCTGGGCAAATGTCCATCAATTTTGAAAAAACAGTGTACATGTCCATTTCTCATAAGAAAAACAAATTAAATTTTCAATACTTTACAAACAATGACATTCTATCCGAGGTTCAATCCTACAAGTATCATGGGTTATGGATAACAAATGATCTTAACTGGACAAAACACATTGACATAGTAACTACCAAGGCTAATCAGAAACTTTTCTTTTTACGAAAGACTTTGAAACTCTCCCCTCCATCTGTCCGTGTTCTTGCTTACTAATCGATAGTCCTCCCCATACTTGATTATGCTGCAGTGATCTGGGATCCATTTACTCAAACTGACATTCATAAAGTCGAAAAAGTACAAAGAAGAGCCGTTCGCTTCATATATAACAGTTATGGACGAACATCGGTAATTGAACTGTTAGTAAGAGCTAACTTACTTTCACTTTCAGAAAGAAACCGCATATCCCGATTAAAATATTTATATCAAATAATTAATGGGCATTACAAGATAGATATTGGAAAAATTATTTCATTTTCTTCAGGTTACGCCACCAGACAACGCCATGATCGTACAATAACTCTCTTTCGTACCCGCAATAACTGCTTCACATATTCTTTTTTCCCCAGAACTGTGCAGGATTGGAATAGTTTAAATAACCATCAAGTCACAACACAGTCTTCAACATCCTTTGCCGCTGGTCTGGAACAACAGAGAAAATAATTTTACTTGTGTGCTAGTTCTGTTTTCTTTTCTTAAACTGAAAGTGATGTGTCATCGGTAAAAGTTTTGTTACGTTTGTTTACGTTGTAAAACACAAGTGATAGTTATTTGTTTGCTTTGTGTTTTACGCTGATGTTTACGTCTTTTGTACCCACCTGCTAAAATCCCTCCAGGGGATTGCAGTACCAATAATAAATAAATAAATGAATAAATAAATAAATAAATAAATATACGTTTTACGTCATGCTGAAGGCCAGCGATACTTACACACACCATTAACTCTCAGCTGCACTCGGAGCTCGGCTACTTCAGAGTGTTTTTTGTCCTGACTATAGTGAGATGGCGAGACGCGTGCGAGGAAGCGCTTCGCAGGACGCCGTTCTACGCGTTGCGGTACGAGCGCGCTTGTCTCGTGATCGATGCTCTTCGTTTTGTGCTGGCGTTGAAGTAGAGATAGAGAGCACGAAGGTCACTTGGCCCGTTGCAGCAGCTGCGTTCTCCAAAGAAGCACGATACTCAGGCACTAAGAAGGAACGGCGGTCCTTGTTAATTCGCACTCGCCTGTGTCTTTATATTAGATGCAGGTTAAAGAATCCCAGGTGTTCGAAATTTCCGGAGCTCTGCACTACGGCATCTGTCATATTTATATCGTGCTTTCGAGGCACTCAACCTTGATGACACTGTCAGTCCTCGCTTGTCCAGTGTATACTTGTACACCAGTTCCGTGGGCCGTTCTTTCTATTAGAGCAGCACGCTTTAGGTGTCTAGTTGTGACAGTCGTAAGTTCACGCTCGTCCTGTGTATGTTCCTTTTGTGCGACCTTTCTGCTTGAGGAGTGTTTGAACGTTCCGGGTTGCTTACAGTTCTTCTGGTGATATTGTACATTGTTGCGACAACATTCATTCCTTCGTTCTTGTGGCGAAACAATGGCCACTAAATGCTCAACAACCTCTGTGACGACAAGTTTCGTTTCGCGTTCTACCGATTCCTGTGTTAAAGGGACCAGCTATGTTTTTTACCACCCTGAGATGCACCAGTGAGAAAAATAAAATAAATAGAGCCGAGATATAATCAATTAGGCTAAGTACCATAAAAAAAGGAAAAGTGAGAAATACAAAGGAGGAGAGAGAGGACCATACGGAAGAGAAAGAAAAGGAAGAAAAAGAAAGAAGAAAAGAAAGAAATGGAGCTAAACACGAAAAAAAGACACCCGAAAAACAGAAAGAAGTGAGAGAACTAAAGAAGTAGAAGAAGAAAAAAGGAGGAAATTTGCAAACCCCAGCAACACAGCGAAATCCAGGACTACCTAGGTGCCCAACAGATTCTCTGATATGTTGGGTTTAATGTCCCAAAACCGCCAGTAGTAGAGGGCTCCTGAAATTTCGATCACCTGGGGTTCTTTGACAAGCACCCAAATCTGAGCCCACGGGCCTATACAACATTTCCGCCTCCATCGGAAATGCAGCCACCGCAGCCGGGATTCAATCCCGTGACCTGCGGGTCTGCAGCCGAGTACCTTAGCCACTAGCCCATCGCGGCGGGAAACAGTTTTCCTCTGTCTTTAGCACTGCGGCTCCAGTGCTAAAAATGTTTCGCTATTTTTTAGTTACTTAAGATGTATCTAAATGAACTCTTGTTTCTTCAACCTCGTTGTAGCGTGCCAAAAGATGCGGATACCAGGAAGAGACGTACCACTACATACAGCGCTAACTTGCAACAGACGTTTATTTCAGTATTTCAACCGTACTTGCTTTACTCGCCATCACGTGACACGTACGGAATGCATCGTGTCACGCATTCAACCCATCAACCACGAAGCATTTTTTTTAATGGGCATCGATTCACATCGTAGACATGTAGATAAGGAAACTGTCTCGTATAACGAAATTGTTGCTTTGTCGACTCATTCGTCTAGAAGTGCGGCCAAGTGACGTGCTACTAAAATGAACCGCGTCGTGTCGCACCTGTTACTGTTCAAACAGCCCACTGTTCCATTAAATTTTGTTTCACAACCGCATTTTAGGCGACGGAAGGACAAGAAGCCATCAGCCTCCACACTTCTAACCTTGTTACAGTGCTCTCCAAACCTACATCATTCACAAATTTCCCCATTTGTCCTATATATGTAGCTTTTCCCGCACGTGAGTGGAATGTGGTATACCACCCCTGAACTCGCTGTGTGCCGATTCCAAGCCCCAGCGCGTTGGTGTTTGGTGGCGTGTTGTTTCACCCTCTGGAAAAAGCGGGTAAATGGCGTGGGGTCAACGCATCAACGGCGGCGTATAGGGGGGTGGGGATGTGAGAGAGATCTAAGAGATGGTGGGAAGCGAAGTTTTTCCTTTGAATTTCGAGAAATATATGCTTCCCTGTGCAGGAGAATAACTGAACAAAACTTGAAGTGGATACCCCTAAGAAGACATGCGAACGGCTCACAGACACACCCGTTGGATGAGAGAGATAGAAGCCGCTATGTAAACTGTTACCCTATATACACCGGCTGGTACACAACCTGAAGAACGCCAGCCGTCACGGAGTCAGCATCTTATAGGGGCTGCTTTCTGCCCCTATAAGATGCTTTCGCGGTTGTGCTCATCAATTTCGCACAGCCAGGAGCACGCGGTATTCGTGAGAAGGAAGGAAAACTGGGGGAAAAGAACGGCAAGGAGGTTAACCAGCCTATAGGCAGCCGGTTGGCTACCCTGCGCATGGGAGAGGGATGGGGGAGATGAAAGATAGAGAGCAGAGAGGGAAGAGAGAAACACAGCACATTCGGCAGCACACGCGCACACTTAGTGATAGTCCAGTCTTGTCTTTCGTGGTGTAAGACGTTGCTGTTACAGTCGCTTGTTCAAGTCCGTGTCGCGTAGGAATTTCAACAGAGCTTTCGTCGCCTTCTGTTGCAATATCTCCTCTCGGGCACTTGACGGAATAGTGTCCACAGACATTTGGCTGTTGTCGATACGCGCAAAAGCGGACGCCAGTGACTGTCTCTGGATTTCATACAACGGACAGTCACACAGGATGTGGTGTAGCGTCTCTTCGCAATGACAGGCATCGCAGAGAAGTATACCATGCGATTGGTGCGATGTGATATGGGAGTGCATGGTATAAGATACTCTGCTTTCCTACGGCAATGCCTATGTGGGAAGGACATGCCACTGCGCAAAACGACCGCGCGCATGAACATCAAGTGTCAGTGAAAAATAAGGAAAGGAAGGGCTAATTTTCCCGCACACTGCGCTGGAATCACCTCAGCGTCAGTGCGTCGAATACATCCAAGAAACGCCAAAGAAAAAAAAATGCCTACTTGAACTTGTACGATGTAATTTTGTTGCGTCAGTGAAATATAGAGCAGTGGAAGTGGTAGACAAAAACAGTTGTCGAGGTTCCACTGGTTTTACATACAAAAACGATCACATGATTATGGGAAACGCCGTATAGTGTAGAGGGCTGTGGAAGTTGCAACTTCCCGGGAGTCAAGAATGCTCCTAAAGTAAGCACAATGACCTCGATGTAGCATTTGGCCTTCATGGAGATGCGGTCTCGCATACGGCTTTGATCCCGCGAGCTTCAGCTATGTAGATAGCTCATTACAAGAACACATCTAGAACAGTTAGTTCCCCGGTGAAGTGTTGTACTTTATGTCCATATTTCCCCGTTCGGGTTAAAAGAAAGACTGACGGTGGTGCGCCGCAATTTTCGCGAGGCGGCGGCGGTTTGATCACGCTCGGGGATTCGATGGTGGCACAAGTGGCGTGAGCAGAACAGGACGGTAGCGGTGGCTCGCTGGTCTATATACCACAGACGTGGCGCCTTCAATAACCTTCTGTGCTATTTTTAAGTGTGAATACACTTTATAAGCGACCCCAAACCATCCTTTGCCGTCAGCGGCGTCCGCAGTCTTCTCTCTATCTTCAAAAGAAAGAGGACTTGGCGGGCCGCAGCGCAACGCTCTACCCACGGAGGAGTCACGGACGCGACGCTGATATCGGTGTCGCTCCTCCGCTCTCCTCGCTCGCTGCAGGTGCGCGCGCACCCCTCTCTCTCGCGCGCCCGCCTTCTCTCTCAGTCTTCCGTCGAGAGCGGGTCGTGCGATGGATGTCCCGGAGGCAACGCTACCATTTGGATATAAGGCGCGTTACTGACACCGATATATATATATATATATATATATATATATATATATATATATATATATATATATATATATATATATATATATATATATATATATATATATATATATATATATATATATATAGAGAGAGAGAGAGAGAGAGAGAGAGAGGGAGAGAGAAGACTGCGGACGCCGCCGCATATTATATATATATATATATATATATATATATATATACTGGTTTTCCTTCCCATCGGCCACTGTAGGGGCTGATCTATTCTGACCTGGTCTTCATACAGATGTCCACTCAGAGTACAATGTGCTAATAAATAGGGGCTTTGGTAATATGTGCTTGGGCAATGCATTAATTAAATTGTGCTGTGCGCGTTTATCGCACTATAAGAGTCATGCTTCAGCTGCGTTGTATGTCCCAGTCACGTTCTTGTGACCGTTACGAAAGGACTGTACGTAAAGAAGCACACCAATGGTGCTCCAAAGATGCGGATGGCACATGTCGCAAAATAGACAGATTTCGTTGCGCGTCCACAGCAGCCGTAAGGACGCAGCCTGCCAGCCATTCGCAATCGGAGGTTGCGCCCGTACTGCTGCTGCGGACGCGCAACTAAATCTGTCTGTTATAAGCTATATATGCCGTCTTACCATACATTCATGGTATTCCCCATTATATATATAAAAAGATTGCTCAAAGTATAAATAATTGTGTTGTTTTTCGACGTCTAACAAGCTTTTGAAACTCTGCAGGTATGGCGACCAATCCAGGCAGGTTCAGCCCAACCAGATGTGAAAACGAAAAAAAAATATATTGTAGCGAGGCCTCCGAACTCTGAAATGGGTCGAACTCTTGAGTACCTTCTGGCGGGTCTACCCAACAAGGACGCCGAAACAAGGACGCCGCTCGAGCTGAGAGTACGCGTGCTTGGCCGTGACTGTCGCCATAGCGTATGATCGCTGGTTGCCTGCTAATAAACGCCTTAACAAATTTGTGGAGAGTGCTGCAATCCCCTTCGATGTCCTTGGAGCTACGATCACGTACCCTGCCAGCTACTATGTCCCCTGACGCCTCTAAACAAACTTCTCCCCCCATGCCACCCCCTTGTCCAGGTGTCCCCAGGATCCGCGGTCCCCCCATCTTCACTGGCGCCGATGGCACGCACGTTCTTAACCTTAAGCGCTTTCCCATGGTAGAGTACCACGTACTCTAAATCGTTGAACCTTGTTTTTCTAAACAGACCATTTATTGCCTCATTGCAAGTCTGGGGCGGCTATCTGCTCTCCCATATCCCAGTACTCTAAGTTGTTAAACATCTTTTCTTATCAAACATTTTTATAACCACCGACAACCTTCACTGGGAATGCTTTCTGCTCTGCCATAGTCCAGTATACAAAGTACTCAAAATAGTTGAGCACTTATTCTAAACATAATACATCGCATCTCGCAATCGTCGAATACTTTGTTGCAAACGCCCAGTTGTGCGTAGAGTCTTAGGATGAACGATTTTTTTTCTAAACACACTGCTATTTGAAAATAGCTTGTTGAATCATAGGAATTCAACTAGTGATCAATAGATTACTATATATAAGCTGAGCAAACATGAACCACAAATGACGTCGACCCGACACGACGCCTGTAACATAATTGTATATGTAATGCTTATTGTTTTATTATAAAATTAGATAGCCAACACTGCAACCACGATTTCCATTACACCTATATTACGCCTGCATATCTTTTTCCATAGCAGTTTCAAGTCCTGGTGTGGCACTGTGGTATTGATTGATATGTGGGGCTTAACGTCCCGAAACCACCATATGATTATGAGAGACCCTGCAGCGGAGGGCTCCGGAAATTTCGTCCGCCTGGGGTTCCTTAACGTGCACCCATATCTGAGCACCCGGGCCTACAGCATTTTCGCCTCCATCGAAAATGCAGCCGCCACAGGTCACGGGATTTGATCCCGTGACATTCGGGTCAGCAGTCAAGTATACTTTAGCCACTACACCGCCGTGGCGGGGCGATTGCACTGTGGTAGAATACCCGATTCCCAAGCGCAATGCTTGGGTTCATTCCCTAGCTGCTGGAATGTTCATTTTTATTTTCAGTGCATGTACTCGTCTTTCCTGGGTAAACTGTTTATCACCTGGGACGCATAGCCCCTTAATTACCGTGACTCGTGTTATGTACCAGAGATATCTGGAGAAAAGGGCTTCGTGACGTCACGTAAGCCATGTCAGTCATATTTGTCTATCCCTCCACTCCCACTCCAATCTTGGTCTGCACACAACGTTAAGGGGTGATCACGGGAGCACCCGGGTGTATATATGAAACTAGATAGGTAGATACGTAGATAAATTCACTCCTAATGCGGCTCGCTATGAAATAACAACCGTTTGTTTCAACTTAGCGCTGCAGTATATATGGCTTCATACACGTCTCTTCCTGATATCCTTTGTCGCGCTACAACGAAGCTTAAAAAACGACGCACTACCGGTTTATTCTGCTTATTATTCGTGGAACCCGCACATAAGTGAGATAGTGTGTAAAGCTGGAAGGGCGTTTTACTTGGTTCAACGAAACCTGAAAGATCACGAAAGTGAATTAACACGGAATGCATTTAGTACACGCGTGAGGCAGATATTAGAGTATGCTTACCCATTATGAGATGCTTCGCAAGCCAGCCTCAAATCTTTATTAGGAACCATTGAATATAGATCGGCCACCTAGCCGCGGTGGTCTAGTGGCTAAGGTACTCGGCTGCTGACCCGCAAGTCGCGGGATCAAATCCCGGCTGCGGCGGCTGCATTTCCGATGGAGGCGAAAATGTTGTAGGCCCATGTGCTCAGATTTGTGTACACGTTTAAGAACCCCAGGCGGTCGAAATTTCCGGAGCCCTCCACTATGGCGTCTCTCATAATCATATAGTGGTTGGGGACGTTAAACTCCACTTATCAATCAATCAATCAAAATTGAGCGGCCAGCTACGTTAATAATTATATAATTAAATAAATCAGGATTTATTTTCAGCTTCAAAGACATGGAGCTTGGCAGACAAAAAAAACATATCCTTGTTCTGGGCAGGTGTTGTAGAACAGACAGTGTCACAGTGATGAAACGAGAACTGAATGGGAAAGGTTTACACCTCGATGAAAGTTCAGGCCGAAGGTGGCTTTTTCGACACTATAAAACAAGCTTGGCATTACCAAAAAAATCACAGCATATCCACGGAGTGAATGTTGATGAGTGGGGTGAAGAGCTGGAGGGTATCATCGCTAAACTGTGAACCATCCGCGATTATCGCCCAATACGTCATCAAAGACGTGACAAACACTGCGTATATTTATACTAGAAATTTTATTATTGGTAAGTGGTACCTATACGTCACTTCCGTTTATTCTTCAATATAAGGGCTTTATGGTCGGTGAAGTGATGGATCGGTGACGGGGAGTAGCGGGATGTTTGCGAGGACGAAGTGGGCAGTTCGCGAAGGTGGAACTATAGGCGATCACGTACAAACAAGGCATGGACACAGTGGGTAAATCAATGGTTATTTAATGCGCACCTATATACAAGTACACGACTATCTTGCATTTCATATTGGCTACTTCTCAACAGTATTTGCCTTACGGTCACTAAAGTGGTGGATCGGTGATGGGGTGTAGTGGTATGTTTACAAAGTGGCTACATACACCAACGGAGGAAGGACACAGCCACACCCTAGGATCTTCGCCCCTAAAGAACTTACGTAGAGAAAACTTTTTGTCTTAAAAAAAGAAAACGATCACAGGCTCAAAATCACCGAATATCGCCCTGGCCCAGGATACGCATGCTGACTGATTCCTTTTTTTTTCCAGAGTTCTTTAACAGATTGAAACCAGGTGCCTGAGAAATGAGTCTGCTTTGTAAACGAAAAAAAAAACTTGTATCTATGCCGTACCCCTCCCCCCACCCCTGCTGTAGCGGCCAAGGTCCACGCGGAGTTATTCTTGAATAAAGATAAAATAAAGAATTCGAAGCCCACATATCCACCCTTATTGAACGTTTACTCGGCAAGTACTCCATAAGAAACGCTTAAGAGGAGCATTCCCACAGGCGTGCGCTATAGTTGTTCTTTAGAGGAGTCGGCGTCCACAAATTCCCATTCATAGACCCCTCCAACATGTCATGCCTTTGAGTAATACAAGTTTCACTTCGGCTTTAAGAGTGCCCATGTGATTCTGAATCAACAGCCTGCGTGTAAAGCATACAGCAGCTACAAAAAAAAGGCGTTCAAAATTAGCTGCACCATCTCTTGCATACTTGAATTTTGCTTAACTCCCTTACGAGCGCACAATTTTAGATGCTTAAGAAATCTTGATCTCTCTGCCCTATGGTGCGCGTTGGGTTTAGAAGTATACAATGGTCTCCCTCTCGCTCTTCTTTTCGCGCGCTTGAAGAGAGGCGGCTTGCATTGAACCCATGCAGAGTAACTCGGTGTTATAATACAGTGTTCACGTGCCTCTCTTTGACAAAAAACGGCGAAGTTGAAGGGACGCCGTTTTTTGGCAACCAGAGACACGTGAACACAGTTCCGTAATACCGGTGCGAGTGCGCAGTAGCCGCATATAACATGAAGGTATCATGCAAAATGCACTCTTAAAGCGAAGTTTGAGCGAGAGTGAGGAATGAAGTAGCGCTTCCACTTACGGGAGGAGAGAACAGCGGGATTAGGGCGTTGCGTTCGGCCGTATCGTGGCGTTCGATTGAAGGAGAAAATCCCGCCTCTCCTCCTCTTCCCACGCAAACCTGAGCTCAGCTGAGCGAATCGGACGTCGCCATAGGTGACGGAGGGGATTCCCCCCCGCAATGTGGGCGGGGCACTCGCGAGGGCACCGCCCCCTTTTTTTTATCCGCTGCAGTTTTACCCGGCGTGCACATCCTCGGCGGAACGTAACGCGTGTCAGGTATCCAGTGTGTTTGTCCTTGTTTGTAGTCACCTTCAAAGAGACATAGCTAGAAACGATAAAGTAGCGCAACAACGCGCATAAAAATAAAAGCGCCGTAAGTTTGCTCCTCTCTCATCCTTTTCCTGAAACACTCTCACCCATTCTCGCATCCTCACTGTATCCCGCTACCTGCAACGCCTCCTTTCGACAGCACCCTGGACGAGTCCCGAACGGCGACTGAGTTTCGTTTCCCAGCGGTGTAAAAAATCCTCCTTTTTCGTGAGTACTACGGGTTAACTGCAATGACAACGCTGACGCTTTAGTGGGGCCGGGACGATACACCTAATTGTCGTCAGGAGCCCGTTAGCCTATACCCGATACCGACATTTATGGTTCTCACGTTCAGTCACTGAAGCAGCGCTCCATCGTCGAACGTGCACGCAAAGATCGCCTCACCATTTCTACTACCGCTCACCGACATGACCAGCGGGATCTGAAACCAGTTCGGCGCCATGGCCGCTACAGCACGAGAACGTTATTGCTTCTGAGGAATTCCCGATGGTGTTGGCAGTGCCAAACATTCCGCGTGTCTCAACGATGAGGAGGCTACTGCACGACTGAGGTAAGACGCATGCACCTTTGTCGGAACCATTCTTTCATTCGCCACACATAAAGAGACATACTACCTCATAGCGAATAAAACGGCTCTTGTTGTGTGATAGTTCATGAAAAGAGGGTATCTTATTTCTTTACATGTAGTTAAAGCGTTTCCGCCATCAATTTCTTCATAAATGTATATACACAATACAAAAAAGGGGGAAATTCAAAATTTGGGGAAAATAACGCAGAGCGAAGCAAGACAAAACAAAAAAGGCGATCATATACACGCAAGTTTTAGTTCTTGCAAATCTCAATAAAAATAGTGCGCCTAAAATACACGAATTTTATATTGATATAGTGCTTGTACTCCACACAAGGCACATTTTATTCACAAAATTATGCCGCCATAACAATCAACTTACTGTCTAGAAGAAATCCCGTAAGGCTATATACCAATGCAACGCAATGTCTAGAGGGGTGTTATGATTGTTCAAATTCGCCGAGTTCCCTTTTAAAGCAGCCACCTCGAAAAGAAAAAAAAAGGCATTTTCAATGAGTATCAACCACTTTGTTTCAAGGCTTTAATTTCTGTTAGGCTTAGAGGTTATCAATTGCTCTCCCAAACGTCTTCAGAGCAAGCATACTTAATCTTGAGTAATCTAGACCTCAGCTATCCGCTGTCTGCGAGACAATCACAGGGGACGTGGATCTGGTTATTACATGAGATACTTGTTTCCGGCAAATGACATCGAAAGAGATCACACAAATTGATTGATTGATGTGTGGGGCTTAACGTCCCAAAACCACCGTATGATTATGAGAGACGCTGTAGTGGGGGACTCCGGAAATTTCGCCCACTTGAGGTTCTTTAACGTGCACCCAAATCTGAGCACACGGGCCTACAGCACTTTCGCCTCAATTGAAAATGCAGCCGCCGCAGTCGTGATTCAATTCCGCGACCTGCGAGTCAGCAGCCGAGTACCTTAGCCACTAGACCACCACGGCGTGGCAGGTCACACTAAATGAGCTCATATGGTTCATTGTAGCCACATAAGTAATTCGACCGGACGCAAAAGCCGCGAGGGATTCAGCAGTGTTGACGTTCGCTGCTGCTTTAAAAGACAAAGTAGGCAGAAAGCCAGTTGTTGAACGGGTTGGCTTGCGGAGTCTTCATCCTTCGAACACCACACATCATCTAATTGATGTATACGAGATGTTTGTTCTGTGCGTAATGGCTTCCTTAATTTTTTGTAAACGCCTTACACCTTCAATACACCAGCCATCTTGCACGTAATCGGCAATAGGACCTTCATGGCCATCGTCACCATCATCGCCATCATCATTATCATCATCATCATTGTCAGCCTATGTATGTTACACTCAGTGCTAGACGAAGGTCACTCTCTTCAATTGTCGCTTTCTTATACGCTGTCCTGAGTGACCTGATTTATTTATATGCCAGTGAAATTAGCCCTTTATAAACCATCCCCCCTTCTTTCTCTCGGCCTCCGCTGGTTTTCCCATTTCTCGGTAATCATTATGACACTTAAGCCATTTTCAAATTGCCTCTCCTACGCAATACGTGAGCTGCGCAGATCGCAAGTTTCTGTCTCATATGTCAAGACTTACAAAGTATGATAGTTGTATACCATCCGCTTTAGCGACGTTGATCAGATGCCGTCCACGAGTTGAGAACACCTTGAATATTCGCGGTGTCACATTATTCCTTGACTGCCTTTTTGTACAAAAGCAGATGAATCCTATTATTTGAAGGCTAGCGTATAGTATTGTGCAGATCTATGCCTTTCACTTTTTTGGTATCGCCGCAAGAACCACTTCGGGCAGGTTAGTTGACATCATGATCTTCGCATTTCGCCTCGACTCAATCGAATTAGCTATGCCGGTAATGGCCCCAGCGGTATGTTCAAGATTCATTTCCGGGAGATCTCTTTTCCTATGTATAACGTGTTCGATGAATTAACTTATCAATTAAGAGGTGACTGATCATGTTATATTACAAGTGCTGCGCAAGCTCGATGATTGAAAAGAGAACAGGTCGTGCGTGGCAACTTATGTTTCTGCACGGCTTCGATGAGAAAACCTCACACTTTGTGGTTGGCAGAATGCGGTGAAGTCTGGAAGATCACGTTATATAAAGCTAAAAATGACCCGTTTTACCGTCGTTGTCTTTTGCCTATAACGTAACATATCGCTGCGAATTAGGGCAAGAAAAAGATGCTGATTGTTTAACTGAGCCCAGCGCAGCCGTAGAAAATATCAGGCAACGAAGAAGCTTATCGGGAAAATCACATTTATCTGCTCTTTAAGTGAGCACGAAGTCGACAATCGCCAGAAATGAAGATACGATACTGTGAATATGAAAGCAAATTATTGCAGGAATTGCTTATATGTTATATTATCCGAGGTTTTACCAGAGTCCCCCTTCTCTGGTTTTACGTCCCAGAACCACGATATCACTATGAGAGACGCCGTAGTGGCGGGCTCTGGAAAATTTGATCATCAAGTGTTATTCAATGTGCACTGACATTGCACCATATACACAAGCCTCTAACATTTCACCTCCCTCGAAATGTGACCGCTGCGGCCGAGATTGCAACCATGACCTCCGGATCAGCAGCTGATCATCCTAACCACTGCTTCATCGCGGAGGAAATTGCGTACGCATGCGTACACACGTAAACGCACGTATGTTAGATTTGTTGTGTCATTCACAATGTATGATACCGGCTTTACTATATCGCGCGCACCTCATAACTGTTTTGACTATTTGCGAAATATGCGAAATGGATGGCCGTACTTTGTGTTCACATGTGTTTGGTCGTTTCCTCACTTTCATGGCTGCCTGGGGCACTGACGACACGTGATCGGTACTCTAGCAAGAACGCGGTATCAGGCGAGAGCATATACGCTCTAAAAAGATTTCCGGAAAAACTTTGCAGTTACCCCAAAAAGGGCTCTTTGCTCCTGCAAAATAGGACATGCGCACTAAACCAATTCTCACCCATAAGGGTGTAAATGAGCTTGTCATCAGACGAGCACCTTTTGCTCCCTATTGGGTGCTCAGAAAGGGTGTAGAGCTGAGCACCCATATTTTGCGCACATGCGCGCAAACGATTGCACTTGGTACGGCAAGGAAAGGCGCTTTCCTCCTTTTGGAGTGAAGCGCCTGCTTTTTTTTTTTTTGAGTAACTACGCGAATGTTTTAGCCGTGTTGCAAACTACCCATTAGTGCCTACACAAGCCTACATGGTTTCTTTCAGACGGTGCCATAGCGTAGCGTGGTGTAGCGGTTACTCCACTGTGATGTAGTGGTTACTCCACTACACCACATGCTGGCATGTGCACGGTCGTGAGCTCGAATCTCGTGTGTTTGCTGCTGATTTTCCGAAAATTATTTCTGAACATAACGCTTGCACATCGATTGTATACACCTAATCAAATGCCTGCACGCACTTCGAAAGGCTGCTTAAGTCAACCAAAACCTGATTTTTCTATTGCGCAAAATAGCTGTTGCTCCTCTCAGAAGTAACCGTGAGAGCGTGGTTACTCCTTCGCACTTACTCCCAAAATAGTGTAATAGGTGTAGAAGGTTAGTTACACCTTTAAAGGAGCAACTAGATACCCCTCTATTTCTTAATTTTTAAAGTTTTGTGTCCATACAAAGCATAAACACAAGTAAAAACGAGAGAAAAAGGGTGAACTTACAGAAAGACCTCCAGAGAGGCCTGAGGTACAGCCTGCTCTGACCTTGGAGAAGGGGGAGCGAGAGTGTGATGGATGACGATGGTAAGGAAGAGAGATGGAAATACATTTCTGCATGCTACGCAGGGGCAAATTTAAAGACGTGCATAACACAAGTGAAACTTGTATAGTGTCATCACTTACACTTATAGAAAAGAGCTGTAAATGACAATGTAAAAAGCAAAATTCGTCCATCCAGTGTGAGCGAAAAAAAATGATGTACCCTTTGTAAGTTCCGAAGTTCTCATATTGATTGAATATGCGGCGTCTTCTTATTATTTTACACTCACTCAGCAGACACGTAATTTCCGAGAGAGTTTAAAGGGGAGACGTCTTAGATGGCACTGTTACAGAGCACGAACGAACGGACGTCAGTATGAGCCATTAGAGGCTTTTGTCTTAAAACTCCTAACACGTATGTGCCACATGAATTTATTCAGCGAATGCCACTACACAACAAAATGAAGACAGTAACACACATGCACCAAAGACAAGTCGATATATTCGGATATGCGTAATCATTAATGGAGATAGTCTTCAACGAACCCTCAGGGATGCACCGAAACAGCACGGTTCAGCTTCGTTCTTAACCATATCTATACGTAGTGTTTGGGTGGTGTTTTTGCTTTAAAGTCTTTTGCTAGATATTGCGTCACTGTGGCATCACCTATTCACCCCGAGATCAAGCGAAGTCGCCGCCTGGTGGCCACTGGCTGCGTATCCTAATCGAGAGAGAATAGGATACGCAAACTACTCTTTTTGCACACTTATTCTCCAGTCTTAGAACTTCCATGCTTTCGTGGATGGGCATGGGAGCAAAAGCATCAACGCAAAATAATCATTTATGTTTGCCAGTTGGCATACCTAGCGCATTGTAGCTGTGGTCGGGACACTGGATGTCAAGTGAATGGTTAGCTAGTCGTACCATTACATGTAAAGGTCATTGCTAAATATTTGTGAACATATTTCCAACCCTGCGTCGCCGCGTTGAAATATCAGAATCCCGAAATGTAGTTTTGGTCTCGCTAACCAAAGAAAAACATTTCTTTGCAAGCAAAATCTATCTATCTATCTATCTATCTATCTATCTATCTATCTATCTATCTATCTATCTATCTATCTATCTATCTACAGCCTCTTCCGTCTTGATGCTATGACGGTCATTTCATTAACTTAGAATATGTCCGAATGTGCATGACATGAAAGCTTTTGACAGACACGAACGGAAGGGGGGCACACGCCCCGTGTTTGTGTGTGCTGAATTGTGTAACTTAAGTGTCGCACGCTTCCTAAATGACACGTTTCCCACAGTTGCACCTAATAACTTCTTTACAACTGGTGGAGGACTATCATGGTCTTCCGGCACCAACGTGGGCGCGGCTCGCAACTACGACCCGAATAAAGTTCGTTGACTGACTGACAAACAAACCATTTGGTGATTGAAGTTGAAGATGAACTTGGCAACACTCAGCCGTAACAACATAGTTAGCCCTATATAGAAGTGCCTTCTATAACTAAGAATAGTCCCAGAAAACGGATAAAAAATAGCAGTTGTACAAGTGCGTTTACAACTCACGCGTAGATGCCGACTGTGAAATTTCCGTGATTTCAAGGGCAAACGAACAAGATATTCCTAGAAAACAAACCAACAGTCCATTCCCGCTTATTCTGTGTGAATTCCGTCTTCGTAAGCAATTTTCATCGACGTGCTCATCTACGCACCACGCGTGCTGAATAAAGGGAAAAAATCAGTACGCACTAAGACTTGTAATGAAAGACTTACTAAACCTTTTGTCAGCTATATATACTATAGCAACTGCTCTCAGTGCCCCAACTACAGTTCCTTCAAAACAGTTAACGTGCATAGCGAAGCCCTCAGAAACCTTCGAAATCTACACAACGTCCAGCGCTGTTTAGATCAGGCTGAAGTGCTTGCCCAGTAAAGTGATCCCCGGGTAGAGTGTTCAGCTGCGAAAAACTATCGGCCTGCGTTCGGCACGCTTTGTTCAACTGCGGCGACACGCGCTGCTTTTCTACCTCCCCCCCTTCTCCTCTTCGTTCCTCCCCTACCCTTGGAACCCCTCGTTATTGTTTCCCTCCAATTCTTTTGTGCATCTTTCATTGCTACTTTATTGGCACGCTCACATACTGAGAACGCAGAGAAACTGGATCCACCCTAAACGACACTCAAACCGGAACCCGAAAGTCCTTTCAAGTGGCCTCAGCGAGGGATCGGGAGAGGCCTGTAGAGAAGCAGTGCATACTTGCACTGATCGGGGTTCTTCTGTAAATAGCCGCCGTTCTGCTATATAGTCCTGGCCGCCACCTATATCCGCCGAGCTCTGTGGCTATACCCTGCAGTCCTCTTGGGCGGTGTGCACATCTTGCGCGTTTACAAGTCTGCACTTCCTCGTATGTGCGCTGACGTTGTGTGAATACGTGTACGTTTGTGTTTGCCCGTGCCCGGGAGTGGGGAGTCAGGAAAGCGCATTTGTCCCGATTAGTCCCTAAAGACCCCCGTTCGCGCGCGTTGTCCTGTTCGTCGATAAGCACTGGCGCGAATATAGAACAGCGTCGTCGTAAACGATGCTGTTGTTCAGCGCGATTAAAGGACACTGCAGTGGTTGTTTTAGGCACTCCCTCCTCAAAGATATGACGGAGTTGCATTTATAATGAGTAATAACTGTGAATAATATATGAGTTTAATATGAGCTTCATATGAGTATAAGTATTTGTCGCGAGTGTTTAGTCCGACAACTTGACGGGATTATTCGAGATTCGCGCTTGCCCAACTGTTGGTGTTTTGCTATAAGCACATGGGTCTTGTTCCATATTTAATTTTCTTTTGTTTCCTTTCGTTACTTAATTTTTAGCAGTTTTTCTCGAGTAACAAGTCATGCGCTTTGGTTAGGCTCCAAGGATTCAGTGCAAGGTGCGAAAATTTGACTAACGACACCGAAAGTATATAGCCATAGCTGCAGAAGTTGTGACCACTCGTCGGAACATTGGTTGCACCCAAATCCTCTGTTCAAGAATTTTTCATGAAAATATTGGTAGGGATACGCGTTAGAATTGGAATGAAACAAGGACTTCATAGGCTTCACAGAGGAAAAAGAAGAAAAATAGTTGGTACAGATGGCAACCACAAAAAAAAACATGGTTAATTCCTTCGTCACAGGAATCAGTATAGCACGAAAGTGAAACTTGTCTTTAAAGAGGTAGTTGAATGTTTACTGTAAATTAGTATAAAGGTGCTTGCATGGTGTCTCTCAATGTGCTCATGTCAACGCTTAGGGATGCATTTCTGTTCCAACGGCTAATCCACGATCAATGATTAAACAAAGACTTGTGGTGACAGATGTTTGTGGTAAATGTAGTAATTAACGGTGAGATCGGGATCAGAGAAAGTGTTGTCATATCCAGGAGAGTCGTCACTGAATGGACACCGAACTAGGGCTAAGGTCACCCATACTGGCGGCAAGTAAGAGTACTGAACGCCACCGCCCTACAACAGTGAAATGCAATGCATGTAATGTGTATACGCTGTTGACCGGTCGCGATTCATCGCGGGGTGAGCCAAAGCTACAAAGCCACCAAGAAAATTTAAGTGGCTTTGGGTGAGCATATAGGTGGGGAACGCGGAGTTTCAGGCAGACGACGCAGAGCTATTTTTTTGGCATGGATGGATGTTCCATGAGTAAGGTGGACGGTAAGGGCATATAATGACACCACTTAGCGTTGTGTTATAAGTATTTTATTAAAGACGCACCGAAGGCTACGGACGCGTTGAAACGACGTGTTGAAAACCTGATCGTGGATGTCATGATCATCATGCATTACCTCTTCACTTCACCAAAAGCACTGAGCAAGCATACAGTGTTAAATAGAAAAGACCCGTTTGTAAAGCTGCCACTGCCAGCCATTGTGGCCGTAGCGCAGTGAGTAGCGTGTCAGGCTTCTGTTTTCGCAAACCAAAAGGTTGTTGGTTCGACTCCATTTGACTCAAAACATTTCTTTCTTTCTTCACACTCTTTGCTTTCTGATCACGCATACTTTATGACGTAATTTGCGTGACAGAAACACGTCACTGAAGTCTTGGTGAACCCCAGCTGCCCGGCTTAAACACTTTCGTGTTGAAAAAGCAATTATGAATGCATGGCCATCTGTAAAACTTCGCCACACGCATTTCGCTGAACGACTATTTTATTAGACGTGCAGTTTTTTGTCTTTGCTCATACTCTGCATTAAAGGTGTGCACGTGCTCGGGGTGACCGAAAGCTGTAATAAAGTATAAAATTTAAGGACGCCTTTTGGCTAGCCCGCCATTCACGCTGCCTGTCATTGATGCCAGTGAGTGATTTTCTAATGCTGATGCATAACGGACGTAATCATGTTCAACTGCACTTCGCTGCTTCAAAGGGGAGTCGCATTATGGAAACTGCTCAAGATTTTCCGCCCTCGATTTCAAGCCCGACCTTGAACGGTTGACGTTCGTAATCAAACGTGAACGGTTCATGTTTCGCGGTTGTACGGTTCACGGCTGTGCGATTCACGTTCGTTCACGTTCGACTTGACAAAGTGGCTGACTGGGCTAGTAGGTTTAGCGAATACTTGAGGTTTAACGGCGCGAAAAAATACCCGGCAGACGGGAAAAGGACGGGCCAAGCGCTGGCTTCCGTGCTTTGAGGTGCGAGGGTCAGCGCATAAGGCACAGTGATTGTTGATGATATTTCGTATCTATAAATGAATGAAAGAATTGACTTTACTTCAAGTCCGGCAGTTTCACCGTTTGAGGTGGGGAAAGAGAAGTTAACCCCTGTCCCTTCCCACTCTCCGTCGATTATGATGGCGTGCCTCAGGTGACCGCTCAAAATCTGTAATATTTTACTGTCTATTTCTGTTTTCTCGAGTATACTAAGAGCCTTCTTGTGAATAAAATTTTAGTTGGAAGTCAGCGCTTACCCCATTCTTTTCCTCTCCGCCGTGCATATTTTCGCGCAGTTAACTATTTAATGCCTGAATTATGAAAGCGCCAAGCAAAATAAAGATTTCTTTTATTTTCCAGCTCTTAGTAGCAACATTTAAATGATTCCGCGGGAGAATGATCTAAAATACATGTTTAATGCGTACTTTTGCGTACGTCGTGAATTCTGCATATGCCACAGAAGCGAGGACCTAGCAACAATAAACGTACTTCAGAACTACTTAACCACCTACAAGTGTACACCGACGGATCAGTGTGCACACAGACTGATAGCTGCGCAGCGGCTTTCTGCATACCCAGCCTGGGCGTGTCATGGTCGGGCCGCCTGGATCGCGTGGTTTCGTCCACAACGGTAGAAAGCGCTGCAATTACGGCGGCTTTGCGAAAACTGCGATCCTTTTCTGCACGAGATGTTGTAGTGCTGACGGACTCCAAATCGGCGCTACAAAGACTGCATCGTGGCCTACCTCAAGAAAAGTTCACCAGGCAATCTCTGGCACTAATCAAACACCTAAATGGCAAGAGTTTTAATATACAGTTCCAGTGGATCCCATCCCACGTTGGCATTGAGGGCAATGAAAAGGCTGATGCCCTTGCATGCGAAGCACGTACATCGTTTCCAAAAGTAAGAACTCCCAAGACTTACCAGAACAACAAAGATGTGATACGCAATCATTTCAAGGCGATCTACAGGTTTCCACACCAAGCATGTGTAATTCATGGACTTTCTCGTGAAGAAGCGACGCTGTTGTACCGCATTAGAACCGGCTCCGCATACACCCCGGCCTGGTCATTCAAGACTGGGAGATACGCTTCCCCGTTCTGTGCCTTCTGTGGTGACATCGGGGATATTGAACATTTCATTTGGCTTTGCCCACAGTTTGATGCCCAAAGAGCAGCGATGATCCGCACCTTGCGAAAAGGCTGCCATAGGCACCGGACAGTTGATGACATCATCTTTCCTGAAGGACCCGCGGCAACTAGGAGGAACGTGCAACGAACTTTGTTGGTCAACGAACGTGCAACGAACTTTGTTGGTGCGAGACACTGGGCTGTCTGACACATGGTGACATTTTCCAAATTAAGGAGATGCTCAGGCGGAACAATTGCTGGCCATGCAGGCCAGGCTAACCCCGCCTGCTGCAACACCACCACCACCACCACCACCACCTACTTAACGTGTTGTTTACCACCTCTTCGGTGCGCACACAACAAATAAACAAAATTACTGGAGATAGAACTTGCGTCTACTAGGAGAGAAAAAACAAAGAAGTGAGAGTTGTTGCACCCAGTCCTCGCTTTCCTCCATGAGCTCCGAAACAATTGGTTCTAGCGTAAAATATTTTTGACGAAACAGCACGAGATTTTTCATGCTGAAAGCAGCAGCATGCCCCATGAGTATACTTGGCAGCCGGCAGTAAAGGTGGAACACATTTGGTGACTTACTTGCTTGAAGTTTTTTGGTATGTCGCAAATTCGCGACATCCGGCATGCAGTAATGGGTAAACCTTAAGTATAGAAAGGCGATCCTCGATCCTTGGGTGCAGTGAACTTATAATTTGTTCACTTTTTCGCAACTTATGACGTAAGCGAAGAAATGAATTGTGCTTTCTTTTCTAGTTTATTGCTTATTCAAAATAATATTCAGTTTCAATAGAAACACTTTTCATATTACCAAATTTTTACCATTTGGCTACTAATTTGGTGATTATACCAAATGGAATAACTACTTTGGCTACTTCTAGCTTGAATTCTAGCTCCTTTTCTAATCTACACAACGGCAACCCTTACCACATTTAAAGAGAAGCAAGCAACTCGTAGGGTGATATGAAATGTGCTGTCGCTTTGATTTAGTCCGGGGTGATGGGGGCTTATCTAAGTCGCGCACATGTGTCTATCTATCTATCTATCTATCTATCTATCTATCTATCTATCTATCTATCTATCTATCTATCTATCTATCTATCTATCTATCTATCTGCTGCCTACGACTTTTAGCTCTCCTGGCTGTTTCAATAACGGTATTGATATCAAACTTGGTATGGCATAACATGTCTGTATGAGGAACATATTTGACAAGTCATAACAGGCAAATCATGAAATGTATGTCATGAATGTCATTATTTACATTTCATGGTCCTGCAGCTCTTGCAGTTGTTTCATTCACATGGCAGGTTACAAAACACGTATGGCATGGCATGATTGCATGCCGAACACAAGCGACAGACCCTAACATAAATGTCATGACATGCGTGTCATGTAATAACATGACTACATGCCACGCTCATGATGCGCTCGTGGTCGTTACGCTAGTGTCACATATACCAAATTTGGTATTAGGGCACGTGAATGGATGACGAAGGTATGTGACTGGTGCAAACATGACCATCATGAGATCCATTTCATGTAATAACATGACTACCTACCATGCTCATGACGCGCTGGTAGCTGTTTCGCTAGCTTCACTTATACCAAATTTGGTATTACGTAAACTGAATGGATGACGAAGCTATGATACTGGTGCAAACATGATAATCATGAGATGGGTGTCATGTAACAACATGACATGCTACGTTCATGATGCGCTCGCGGCCGTTTCGCTAGCTTCACATATGCCAAATTTGGTATTACGTGACGCCAATGGATGACGAAAGTATGGGACTGGAGCAAACATGATAATCATGAGATGCGTGTCATGTGAGAACATGACTACAGGCCACAGTCAAGGCACCAGTACATTTGGTCGTCGGGCCGCGCCGACGAACGCTGGTCGCACCGGTTCCGCCTAACGTCAAACAATAGAGTGCTCGCGTTTTGCTAACGTGGCGTCGCTGTGTCCAGCGTTTACGCGCGTGTCAATGCTACATTGGAGTATACTTGGCCCTTCATGATGCGCTCGTGGCCAATTTGCTATCTCCACAAATACCAGATTTGGTGTTATGCGACGCCAATGGATGACGAAATATATGACTGGTGCAAACATGATAATCCTGACACTTATGTTATGTAAGAACATGACAACATACCACGCTCACAGCGTACTCACGGCCGTTTCGCTAGCTCCACATATACTAAATTTTGTATCACGTGACGGGAAAAATGACGAAGGTAAACGAAACATCCAAACATGATAATCATGACATAGAAGTCATGCACGACATCATTTACCTCCGCCTCGTAACATGCTTATTATGAAGTGACATATCAATCTTCTTCATTCGTTCTTCGCATATTACCCACTCCCACTGTACGTAGAATCTGCTATTTTTTTAGGCAGCTTTAGTTTCACGTACGTTGAAGAGCTCGCACACGTGGAGCAATCTGACGAGTAAAGTGCACATTCTCCGCATGCTGCGCGCAAATACGCAAACCTATAAAAAATATAAACATAGCGGCCGTGTGCCACGTGACCTGCGCTTTAATTTTCGCGTTTGCGTACGCAAAGCATCACCGCACGTGAAAATAAAAGGAAAGTTTTGGCACTCTGCAATATAGAAGCGTTATTGCAGGAGGAATGCCATTAGAACATGTTTTCATATTCAACAGAAACGCCTGATTGGAACTAAATATTTAATGAGTGATCACGTCTTGTATTGGTACCAAAACGATGGTTTACGGTGGTGTCATTCAAAGATCAAAGCATATGAAATCGCGACGATTAATTAAGCTGTAGTATGGCTGCTTCGACGGAACCTCAGGAAGTTTGGGGCCCCTCGGGACGGCTTTATGCTCTTCCATGGTAGAGCACCATGTACTCTAAAATGTCACCACTTTTTTCTAAACACGTTTAGGTATCGTAGGATCACTGAAGTCTTTTTTGTGTTCTCTTCTTAGGTCTGGGGGAACTGAGTTGGTCTCTCGTGCAACGTTATAGGACAACAGCGTTCCCAGGGAGGCTTTGCTTTCCCATTCAGTGTCCATACGCTGCCGGCTACTGGCCCTGCGTTTCCTTTTGATCCTCGCACAAGGAGGGGAATCCCCGCGCGAATTCCGGCATATTATTTTTCAGGCACTCACCTTTGGTATTGAATACCCAATGTGCACCTTATTCGGGGCACATAATCAGTAACACTTCCGTCATTTCAACGGCTGTAACATTTTTTTTTGCCATATCCAGACGACTAGTTCTGGGGTGTATGTGTCGGACAATCTTAGCATTGACACAACCACTTTGTTGCTCCTGTTAGTTTCTCCGGCACGCCACGCACGCTCTAGTCGTGTGCCTTGGAGAGCACTGACGGCATCACTTCTGCCTGGCCATCTCCGGGACTTCATGTGGTGGCTGAAGTGGGGTGTTCTTTTTACCCTTGACAGCCTCGAAAAGTGGAGAATAGTCCAATCCTAAACATGCCTGAAATGCTACCTACGGTAAACAAATCAGCATGTTTTGAGGCAATGTGTCCTCACTCGTGTTTCCTGGAGGTCCATGCACGCTGGACTTCGTGGCCTCGGGGTAAATCGCTTCGTTTCTTCTGGGCGTTGTTCTTGAGGCCAATTTGTCTGTCTCCTCATTGTTGCTAGGGCTTAAAATGCTTGACACAATCGATGCGAGGCGGTTGCAGCAGGCCGTCGCCGTCGCACTTTCTTTCCGATCTTGGAGTGACTGTACACAGAGCTGCTATTCGTTTTGTCGGAGGAACTCTCCTTTCTCGGTGAGGAAGAATTCCTTGAACACTGGTCCTACCCTTTTGTGTTCATCTGTGAGAGACATGTAAAGCTTGTTTTGAGGCCTGCCTGGTTCTGGTAGGTCGATGTTTGTTTAGCCCTGGCACAAATACCATGTAAATACATAGCATATACATATTTATGTTTTATTTCTGTGTTCTTCGTTTACCATGTAAGCTACATACGTGAACATACCTTTTTGTAACAATTTTTGGTGTGTCTGCGCATGTTGTGTTCTGTCACGATGTTCTGTTGGATTGTAATTGATGTTACTGTTCGTGAGAATAAATTTATTTAAACACGATTGATGGCAACAGGGCCTCACACTTTAAGGTCTTATGTTCCCCATAGCAGGGTACCAAGTACTGAAAATCGTTAACCACTTTGTCTAAACAATCAACAAGGCCTCATCAAGTGTGACGCTCTAGGGACGGCTTCATTCTCTCCCATAGAGGAGTACAAAGTACTCTGAATCATTAATCACATTTTCTAAACAGGCATTTCCCATAACAGAGTACCTCGTACTCTAAGTTGTTAGTACCCTTTTCTACACACAGCATTGTTGCTTCCGATGAGCAGTCTGTTCCACTGTGCTGTGGTCGGCGCACAAAACTAGAAGCCGTCCAAAGCGCAATGGTCCCTAATAATTTTTGTCGACAGGGCCTAATCAAGTATGAGACCCATATGACAGCTATATATGCCCTCCCATAGTAGAGTACCTAATACTCTTAATTGTACATAATACTCTGAAGAGTACATAATACTCTGAACTAAAGGATAGCAATAAAGGTAACAAGGTAGCTTTAAAGTAGGAAAACAGGTATCCAAGCCCACAGAGGTAAAACGGAGGCTTGGGCAGAATTTCCTCTGTCACCCTTGTTATTCATGAGGTACCTACAAGGATTAGAGGCCAAATTAGAGGGAAATAGACTATTTATTCATGTTACCCTACAGGCCCCAGAAGAGCATTGAGTAGGGGGGTTACAGAAAAATCACAATAACATAAAGCATAAAAAGAAATTATATCGAAGAAAACAAAGAAAATTGCACAATGGAAGGGAGAAGAACAAACACTATAAGCAAATGCAGCAAAAAAACTAAATGAAAAAAAAAATAAAGCATCGTTATACAAAATCAAGAGAACATATAAATTTGCAGTAGCTCACGAAATTTGACCGGATCTCTCACAGAAACAATTTCATCCGGAAGGCTATTCCAAACTGCGATGGCGCGTGGCAATGCAGAATTATTGAATGATTGAGTGTTGCCGAAGATGCGTCTGAAACTGAGATGATTATGAAGTCGACTAGATGTACGCGAAGGAATGTCAAGCGATAGACGACTGGTCCACGAGTTGTAGTAGTACTTATGGAGGAGGCATAGACGGGAGACAGAGCGGCGGGAATCCAAGTTAGTATAAGGGCAATATCGCGTTTGATTTGGGTGATGCTGGAGTGGCGGTTATACATTGAAGTGATGAAGCGGGCTGCACAATTTTGGATGGATTCCACTTTATCTATTAGGTATGGTTGATGCGGAGACCAGATCGATGAAGCGTATTCTAGCTGAGGCCTGCTGCCGAATGGTAGATGGGGAATGATGCAGATTCCGGCGCAAGAATCCCAGAGTTTTGTTTGCTTTCGCGCATATCTTGTCGATGTGAGTACACCAGGCAAGATTAGTACAAAGATGGACACCAAGGTATTTGTATGTAGATGAACGGGGAATTACAGCTGAACAGATAGAGTAAGAAAAGTTAAAAACCGATTTCTTACGGGTGAAAGAAAGTACGCAGCACTTAGATGTGTTAAGCGTCATTTGCCAACGGTCACACCACTGATTTATTAAGTCGAGGTCCTTTTGTAAATGTACGTGGTCTTCTTCAGAGTTAATAGTTCTGTACACTACGCAGTCATCCGCGAAAAGACAAATTGAGGAAGAAATGTTACAAGGCAAATCATTAATATAAATCAGAAAAAGAAGAGGGCCTAATACACTGCCCTGGGGCA